>NW_007247405.1:46657-88321 GCF_000164805.1 Carlito syrichta
GCCACTGCACTCCAGTCTGGGCGACAGAGTGAGACAACAAAAAAACAAAAAAAAAAAAAATCAGCTTTGTATTTTCTGCATGTGCGGATATGTTTTAAAATATTTAAAAGAAAATATAATGCTTTCACTGCATGACAAAATAAGATCTTTGTAAAGAGCAAATCTGGCAGAAAGCAGCTTTAGCAGGAGCCAGGATGGCCCTAGCCAAGGATAGGCGCCATCCCCAGGTTCCCAGCTTCCCTTCTGCTGCCATGAACATCCACTCGCCAGGGCTGTCCCTCCTCAGTGGGCAGCATGCAGCAGGGCAGGGAACACCGGGCTGTTATTCTAGGATCTCAGATCAAAAATTCTGCATCTAAGTCTGGCCTTAAAAACTCTGAACTATTCGACCTACAAGGGCTCCCTGCTCACACTGCTGGGTGGAGCTCCCCGAACCTCTTCTGGTTCTGAGTACTACCCAATTCCTGAATGGTTCTTTGCTCAAATCAATTCTGGAATTTAATTCCTCTAGAGTTTTTCTTTTGACAGCATCGCCCCAGTTTTAGCTTTTCTTTCTGCTTGCCTACTCTTCTGGTTTCTTATGTACAAGCTCTGGTAGCCTGTTATGTTAGAGATACAGAATCATTGGCATGGTAATAAGCACTTGTTAAGTGAAGTAAATAATCTTCATATGAAGAAAACTATGATCATCAACCTTGCCCTCTCTCTTCAGTCCAATATTCCCCCTATGGTTATTAGCTTATTAGTGGTATTACTGTTCTGTAAATTCTTTGCATATCATCTCCTCTTTTCTCTATGACTTATATAATTATATTCCAGCCATTTTATATTCTATCTGCAAAACGTCCCTCGGTTTTGTCCCCTCCTTTCCATTTCTTGGGCTACTTTCCCAGCTCAGGCTCCTGTTATCTCGTATCTTGAAAGATGCCATTCAATGAATCTTTTCCTATTTCTATTTATCTTCTCCATGTCTGATAGTATTCTAAAATCTGAAATAAGATTTTTATCATTCTCTGGTCTAAATATTGCTGCTGGCTTTTTGGCACAATGTTGAAGCCCCCAGTAACCTGGACTCCACATCCTTTCCCGTCTCATCTCCATCAGATGTTCTCCTGCCCCTCATCACATACTATCCCCTGTTTTATGCAAGCCATCCCCCAGACCCCTCTCTAATGATACACGGACTAGGACTAATGATACACGGGCTATCCTATTTCACAGAGTATTGGAAAGATAAATGAGAAAATATTTGGGAAAGTACTTTGAGTAGTGCTTTATAAATATTGAAATCATTTATTCCAGGACCAGGAGGATTTGTTTATTAGTCTGTAGAACAAAGGCATTAGAATCATTTAAATTTCCAGGAAAAGATTCAGCACTGTTCCATTTTCTCACAGTAGGGAAGCAAATCCTTTTATTCTTATGTGTCTACATACATCAATTGGGAAATCCAGCCCTTAGCTGTTCTCCTTCCCACCAAGATGAAAAAACATACAGTGGTAGCTGGAAAAACATAGAATGATAAGTAGAAGATAAAAATTCCAGACTTTTTTTTTTTTTTTTTTGAGTTGGAGTCTCACTCTGTCACCCAGACTGGAGTGCAGTGGCACGCTCCCAGTCACCCAGCCTCGACTTGCTGGGGTCTGGCGGTCCTTCTGCCTCAGCCTTCCAAGTAGCTGGAACTACAGTCATGCGCTACCACACCCAGCTGATTTTTTTTTTTACTTATTGTAGAGATGAGGTCTTACCAAGTTGCCCAGGCGGGTCTTGAACCCACAGGTTCAGGCAATTCACTCACCTTGGCCTCCCAAAGCGCAGGATTACAGGCTGAGCCACCGAGCCCAGCCCAGACTTCTTAAATGTGTTCATCCTCACTACTTTCCAGATCAGCAGAATTTTTCTTGTTATTGATGTTACTTGTGTAGTATGATCAGTTAGAAGACCCTTCTACTCTCTAAAAATTCTATCACCGTTGCCTAAATGGACTTTTCTATTTCCTTGCATTAAGGAACTGATTTCTGCTTAAATCCCTTTATTTTTAAATTTTTAATTGTTTTTTAAATTTAACTTTTCTTTAAACTGTCACACTGAAGAAAGGAGAAAACGAAGTCTAGAGCCCTAGGTGTCCTTAGAGACAAAGAGACACTGGCTAGATAAAGGGAAGAAAGACTTAAAAAAGGAAGTGAAAAGACTGGGTTGTCTTATAGAGTAGCAAACCCTTCTGTCCCACTCCGACTCTTTTTCAGTATGGTGAAAGATGCTGAGCAGCAAGAGCTGAAGCAGAAATGTGAGTTCTTACATTTCGCTAGGTGTCTTATTTGAAAGTTAAACACAATTTTCAAGATGGAGATCAGTTTTGCCTTTTTAGTGCCTTGGCTTTTATGAGACTCTGGCCCCAGCTTGCTGCTGATGTTTATTCCCGCCATTTTAGCACAATTTTTTCTCCCTATATGTACCATCAAGGAATATTTGGGGGGATTTTGATTGCCTATCACTTGGTGCAATCATGAAGCATGACACTAGTTATGAGGGCTTAGATTTCTATCAGACGTGACTGGAAATGCTGCCTTGGAGTTCAGTAAAGTCCCTGGGTAACCCTGTTAACCTTGGGCTTGCAGCATTTATTGTTTTTTTTTAAAAAAAGCTTGGGGTACCCAGAAAGCAATTTTGGGAATTCCAGTGTAAGTTTCCTTGATCACTGATCTGCATTTTGTGACAATGACTTATGTGTCGGCTTGTTTTATATGAGCTTGTCACTTTAAGGTACTTTTTTCTATTTCATGGCACCTTTTTTGGAATGTAGATAAGGAGGGTGGGGAGTGAAGGTAAAGATAAATTAGTGTTAAACTAGTGATGGTCAAGACAAAACAAAAACAAAAACTAGATGAGAATTTCAATATGAAACAAACCAGTTTTGCAAAGACCCAATGTCTGCTTTTTTGAGGGCAAATCAAACAAATAGATACAAAGGTGATTCTTAATCTTCTGCTGTTTGTGCTTATGAAACATTATTTGAAGCTGTTCAAGAAATGTAGAAACAAAATGATTCTGTGAAAGGAAAACCAAAATTATAAGAACCAAAGTAATCATTGCCATGATAAGAAAATGAGTTGTGTGCATTATAGAAATCTTCTATGATCCAAGACAAACTTAACTGCTGCTTCGACATGGCAGACATTGAAGAGTGACTCATAACTGTCCAAGAGAGCTAAACCAAAGACCATGATAAATGTCATTAAAGGTACAGGATGAAGCATTAACAATTGCTTTTATCCTTGGCTCCAAATGTGAAATGAGAATCTGTCTGGAAATCCAAGGAAAACAAGATTGAAGACAAAACAAAATTGTAAGTTAGGAAAAATGAACAGTTAAAAAAATGAATGTAATCTCCTTTTCCTTCTTATTTGGCAAGCTTCAGCATACTAGAGACTTTTCTTTCCCCCCACATTAATTAAGCGTTTGATTCCCTGAGTTTATTTGGAAGTAATACACTATAGTAATTAAAAGCAAGGGCCCTGAAGTCGTACTGCCTGTGTCCAAACTCTGCCATTGACACTGGATAAGTTAATTAACCTCTCCACACTTAAATTTCTTCATGTGAAAAAAGGGGAAAGTGACTGGTTTACAGTAAGTACTCAGTGCATTTTGGATATTAAGACTATAGTAAATACTATTGCCCAGCTTCTTTTACCAGTGCACCCATTTGTCAATGTTTTGAATGTTAATTCTTAAAGATTACAGCCAATCACTTCTTTAAAGACTCACTCTTATCAAGGGAGAAGATTCTAGAAGGGAAAATTGTGACTGACCCTGCCCTTTGCTGATGACAGCTGCTGACCCGACTGACAGGGGTCACAAAAGACTATGGGCCAGGTAGTATCTACTTCTTCCTCTCCCTACCCTCCAGCATGGGGAAGGTCAGAGCTAGACTTTTCCCAAGATCACATCCTTGGTCAACCTCTTCCCCATTCCCATCCTGCTTCATTCCCTTATAAGATATTTTCCCTTTTTTAAAAAAAATGAAGTTTTCAAGCAAAGTTTATTTAGAGAGTAAGTGAGTGAGAGAGAGAGAGAGAGAGAGAGAGAGAGAGAGAGAGAGAGAGAGAGAGAAAGAGAGAGAGAGAGAGAAAGATTCACCTCCCGAAGGTAGGGGAGGTGTCCAAGGGTCACAAGATATTTTTCTTTCCCTAAAAATCATTTTCTCATTAAACCACATGACTTGAAATTTTGTCGCATGTTTCTAGTAACTTGACCTATGACAAGAATCATATTTCTTTGATTTTAAATCATATGTATTTTCACACTTTAATAATTCTTAACATCACTGTAACCTAGGCTAAAGTTGTCATTTTCTGTACATTGAAATGAAAATGTGCAGAACAAGGGTCAAATCTTTGAAGAAAATCCTGAGACAACAGTGGAGCATTCTCTCTCTGCTTCATCAACATTCTCGATGGCACAGAGGACAATACTTTGTGGAGAAACAATCCGCAATGACTCTGAGTTGAACAGTCAAAAAGTTGAAGACTCAGACTGAATGAATGAAAGTGTAGAAATATTTTAGCTTATTTATTTTGCATTTACTTTCCTTTTAAAAATATGCAAAACAGTAGTATATGCACTCATCTGTCATAAGTATATAATGTTTTATCAAAATAATTCTAAAAGAGCTCTTTCAAAATTACAAAAAATAAAATAAAGTTCTAAGTGATGATTTTGACAAAGGTGACCCTGCAATATAGTTGGGGAATGGATGGTCTTTCAATGAATGCTCTGGATCAACTGGATATCCACAATGGGGGGGAAAACTTTCATTCCTCTAACAGACACCATGCCCAAAGCCAGCCCGGAATGGGTTGTAAATCAAAAGTGAAAGGTAAAACAAGGAAGCTACTGAGAGGTTAACTTCAGAGATTATCTCCGTGAGCTTGGGTTGGGCAGATATGTATTAAGCAGGACCCCAAATGCTTTAATTATCAAGAAAAACATTAAAACATGGGATTATGTTAAAATTAATAATTTTTCTTCAAAACGTGCCATTAAAAGAGTAGTAAAGTCAGTTATGAGGTGGGAGAAAATATTTGCAATGTATATATTTGACAAAGGGTCCTAGTTCATAAAATAGAAAGAATTCTTACAAATCAAAATAAGAAGACAGATATTCTCACAGAATAATGGACAAAAGTAGGAACAGATACTTTAATAGGTCAATAAACATATAAAAGGTGCTTAACTTCAGTATATATCAGAAAAATGCATATAAAAACCACAGTTGGTAACACTATACACCCAAAAAATGGCTGAAATATAAAGACAAAAAAATCTCAAGTTGTGAGCTGGCTTAGCTACAGGAACTGAAACTCTTGAACATGGCTGGTAGGAATGTTAATGAGCAACTACTTTGGGAAATGTTTTGGCATTATCTACTAAATATCTACTCTGAGCCAGCAAGTCTCCTTTTAAGTATGTGCCCAGCAGAAATGTTCATCAACATAAAAGTACAAAAATGTTTGCAGCAGCATTATTTGTAATACCTCCAAACTGTAAACAAATACCCATCAATAATGCAATGGGTCAGAATGTAAACCAAAAGTAAAATTCTAAGCCCCCAGATGACTGTGTGTACCCATCTGGACCAAGGGAAACCTGAAAAGCTAAATTCCAGGTTATGTTTGGAAAGGAAGTTGGTCACCCTTATGCCCCTTCCCTTTTGGAGTTTAGGCACAACTGACTAGTATTAACATTAAGATAGAGATCTCTTGGCACAGTGGCTCATGCCTGTAATCCTAGTATTTTGGATGGCAGAGATGAGAGGATAGCCTGAATTCAGTGGTGTGAGATCAGCCTGAGCAACATGGCAAGACTTCGTCTCTACAATAAAGAAATAAATAATTAGCTGGGTGTGGTGGTGTATATATGTGGTTCCAGCTACCTGGAAGGCTGAGGTGGAAGGATAGCCTGAACACAGCAGGTTAAGGCTGTGGTGGCTGTGAGCGTGCCACTGCACTGTAGCATCGGTGACAGAGTGAAACTTTGACTCAAAAAAAAAAAAAAAAAAAAAATGATCACAAGCCTGCTGAAACAGACTCTGTGGAAATAAGATACCAAATTCCAACCTGACTCTGGTAAAGCATCATCTGACAGCAGATCTTAAAGGAAATAAAAATATTTTACTCCAAAATATATATCTTTGATATATTTTGGAACGGCCCAACAAGCTGTCTCTTGAGGAAGTTTGTGTCCTTCCCTAGGAAGTGTCCAACACCTTTTAAGATATTTGCTACGTATTCTTTCTGAAGCCTGCTACTTAGAGGCTTAATCAACATAGCAAGAACCTTGGCTTTCATAACCCTTCTTATCTTAACTCAAGTCTTTCTGCAGACTTTAATCTCCTATCTGCTGACCTTGAATCTTTCAACCAATTAGAAAATTCTGAATCCATCAGTGACTTGTAAACCTCTACCTTCTAGTTGTTCTGCCTCTCCCAACTGAATCAATGTATAACTTACATGTATTAATTTATGTCCTTGCCTATAAACTTGTTTCCCTAAAATGTGTAAGGTCAGCCGGGCTCGGTGGCTCAGCCTGCAATCCTGCGCTTTGGGAGGCTGAGGTGAGTGGATTGCCTGAGCCTGCGGGTTCGAGTCCCGCCTGGGCTTCTTGGTGAGCCCTCATCTCTACAATAAATCAAAAAAATTAGCCAGGCGTGGTAGCGCGCGCCTGTAGTTCCAGCTACTTGGAAGGCTGAGGTGGAAGGATCACTGGAGCCCAGCAGGTCGAGGCTGGGCGACAGAGTGAGATTCCAATTAAAAAAAAAATTGCGTAAGGCCAAGGTGTAACCAAACCACCTTAGGGCATGTATTTCTTGTATCTTTTGAGATTGTACCTTGAGCCCTGGTTAATCATATTTGGCTCAGAATAAATCTCTTTAAATATTATAGTTTGGCTTTTCATAAACAATTATATTGCATATATTCATACAATGGAATGCTGTATAGCAATGAGAACAAATGTATTACAACTAAGTGCAAAAATATGGATAAATATCATCAACATAGCGTTGAGTAAACAAAGCCAAAAGAATACCTAAAGTATAATTCTATTTATATAAAATTTAAAAACAGGGGAAAATTATCTGTGCTGCTAGAAGCCAGGATAATAGTTACTTTTGGAGGGAGGTAGTGACAGAGAGCAGGCATATAGTCTTCTAGGGTTCTGTCAACGTTATAGTTCTTGATCAGGGTGTTATTTACATGGGTGTGTTCACATTTATGGAAATTCATTGAGCTTTATTTATGAGTTTCACTTTTTGGTAAGCATGTTGAAATGAAAGTACTGTCATTACTTAATTGGCAGTAGTTTCTCCCCTTTTCTAGCAGTATTTAGATAATGATGTGTCTTGTAGCTGATGGCATCTTAGTTGAGGTAAATGTTGTGTTATTATAATTAGCAATTAAGTAGTAATAGTTCCCTGACTCTGATCTGTCTTTCTTACTCACTTTTCCAGTTCACCACAAGTACTCAGTGTGGTAAATCTCTTCTCAACTTTTTTCTTAAGGATAGAACTCCTGATTCTTAGCTTAATATGTATTCACCTAGAGTAAAAATTACCCTTCTAAAGCTCCCCTACACCCAGATATAGCCAATGTGATTACATTTTGGTTTTTATCAGAGGAAGGGGTATGCGGTAGAGTGCAGGACAGTGTTAACTCAGCAGTTCCAACTTGCTTGAATCTTACAATTTTCTAAGAAGGGCCCGTTTCATGACTGGTCCTTGGCTGACTCCCCAGAATTAAGTTCTTCGAATGTTCTGATAGGAGTGGCTTGCACGCTCAGAGCTTTGAATCACATTTTATTAGTTTCTCTAGTTCGTTTGTACAAACAATGTGATTTGTTGTGGGTATTTACTTTCCCTTTTGGGGTCTGGAACTTCAGTGACTGTGGTCAGTCACACAGACACTACATGCCTATGTGACTGACACGTGATTAAACACCTGGACTCAGACAAGCTTCCCTGACAGACAGAATTTTGTTTTGCATGGGTTCTCACAACTTCTTACTGAAAGAATTAAGTGCTTCCTGTGTGACTCAACTGGGAGAGATTCTTAAAAGTTTGCCCTTTATTTCCTCTGAACTTCACTCTATGTGTTTTTTTCCTTTGTTGAATTTGCTGTGCATCCTTTCACTATAATAACATGTAACTGTGAGTAAAATAACTTATGAGTCCTGTGAACACTTCTACAGGTAGTCCCTGACACAGATAATATATGATTTTATTATTCAGAAAATATTTACCCTTCTCTTTCAACTTTCATGGCAAGAGCATACTTTCCTTCTGATTGATAGTGAACTAGGCCATGTGACTTGCTTTTGCTAATAGCATACGGGTAGAAGTGACTTTATGCCATGTCAAAGCTTACACCCTAAGAGACATTGCATGCTTTTGTTTGCCCTTCTGGGAGCACTTGACCTCCTCCATGGAAAGACCATGTATTGGGAAGCTGTTGAGTCTATTAGCCTGGGCCACAGAATGAAGACAGATAAAGCAGACCTGAGTGTAAACTGCAACATGATGTCAAACCTGATCAGACCTGCAGCCAAAAAGCAGAGCCACCATGCTGAGCCCAACCTAGATCAGAGAGCCACCAGCACCAGAGGAATTTAGAACAGTGTTATTGTGGAGGAGCTAACTGATATATTCAGCTTTGAAAACCTCCTTAAAGGATAGCTGGTGTATGCTTTCTTTTCCTCTGTCTCCTTTACTATCTGGAAAAGTGGGTTTTGTCCTAAAGGTCTAGCTAATTTTGTGGAGAGTGAGGGTGGAGGCCAGACCTGGGGATAGTGGCACAGTGAGCTAATGCACTTGGACCCCTAATGACTTTGTGGAACCACCACCCGTCTATCTTGTTGAGATCACTGTTAGGTTAGATTGTCTGTCATATGCAGCTACACTTAATCCTAATATAGTCAGCAAATCTTTATCCGTCTTTAGACTCTAAGACTGTAAGGCCTGAGAGAGACAAATCAAATGCAGCAAGCACAGGCAAAACCACTTTTACTGTCTTTTGGATGATCCTGGACTATTTTCAAGATATGAGTCTATTACCAATTTTGATATTTTCCCCTCCTTCTACGCCTAAAAGAACTTCAAGTCTGGAAGAAAGAAAGAAAGAAAGGGAGAGAGAGAGAGAGAATGAGAGAGAGAGAGAGAGAGAGAGAGAGAGAGAGAGAAAGGAAGGAAGGAAGAAGAAAGAAAGAAAAAAGGCTAATGTTGATAGTTAACCAGACAATTTATTTAAAATAAGTTTTTCTGCCTCCAAACTCTTTTGAAGTGAAACCTGAGTGAAAGCCAATACGTAAAATAAACACAAACCAAAATGCTTCATAAAAAGGATGGTGACAAAAAGTGGCATTATACAACTTCCCTCTCATTTCCCCAAAGGGGGCTCTGTCAAATTGCTGTGGTTGTGTGAAGCCTGGGAAGGTGCTCAGAAGTGGTGCTGTGTCCCTTTCATCCCTGGATCCCTTCCCCATACCCCAGCCTAGCCCAGGGCTCTGCTGAGAACACTTTATTGAATGTCACATTATTATTCTCTTCAATACTCCCTGTCTTCCATCTGGGATGGAAGAGAGACAGTGAGGCAGACAATTACATTGCTGATGTGAGATTTTTAGAGGAAAATTGAGGGAAATTATAGGGACTACCCAGCTGTCATGAAAACTCCTCACTCTCTTCCCTCAGGACCCATTATTTTTGCAAACTGCAGCTATTAAAAATGATTTACAGTCACTCACCAACTTTTACCCTGCTGTTAGTTTCACTTGAATCTTACCTAGCTCTTAAAAAGGGTTACGGGCGGTCGGAGTGTGTTCACTCTCAAAATGTTATGGAATTTGATGACTGCTATTTAGAAAGTTGAGATCTACTATACCATCAATGTCACTCTCCTCTTCCTCATATCCTCTATTCTATTTTATCTTATTTCCTAGATCCTGTTTCCTATATCAGTTTATTTTTACTTGGAATTTTTTTTCTCACTAAAGGTGTCTCTGGGCTATTTTAGTTTTCTCTTTCCAAATACAAAGGAAACTTCTTGAAATTTTTATCCTTGCCCCTTATTTAAAGGTGTTCACTATTTAATTATATGCTCTTTTTTTCCCCTTTCTTCCTTTTCAGATTCATCGAGAGAAACAGACACCTGAGAGGAGTGATTACCCTGTATGACGAACCCAGATCCTGAGGGCCTAGTGAACTGACAGATCCTGCCTGTAGCCTGATCCCCTGGTTGCTTTATTATCTCAGAATATTGAAGAGCTCTGGTGAAGATGAAGGTAAACAGGAGGGTGGCTGTACAGTTGCAGCCGTGAGCAGATCTTTAGTTAATTAATAAAAGGCAGAGCCTTCAAAGCTTGATGTCAACTTTGGGGACCCGAGTTCAGAAGGGAGCGGCTGTCTGATTCACTTTGTATTCTCACTTCAGAGGCTGCTGCTCTGCACAATTAACACTTAGGAAATGGAGACGAAAGTGTTTTTCTGGAGAAAACGCTCAGGAGACCTCCCAGTAGTTTTGATTATCGAAAAGAAACTGTCTTTAGTGTGACAAAACCACAAATGAAGCAGAGACAAAACAAGTCACTTTTGAGATGTGCATTTAAGAAAACTTAAGAGTAATGAGTTACTTTGAGTAGAGGCAAAATGGATAATTGTACTATTTGTCTATACCATTAGGTAGTTTTTTTTTGGAGGAGGGGAGGACTGAGATTCTAACTGGGTAGATTTTAAAAAATTACTATTTAAGGTTTTAGTGTTTGGTGCTTATATGATAAAAATGACCCATGATTGCTGTAAAAATTTCAAACTGTAGAGAAGAATAATGCATTGTTTGGGGTCAACTAGGCTGAGCTGCCTCCAGGAGAGGTCCTGTGACCCATCCTGCTATTCATACCCTTGTGCATTCCCCAACTTCTTGAGATTGGGCTGGATTTGGTGACTTCTTTTTTATTTTTGAGTTGGAGTCTCACTCTGTCACCCAGACTGGAGTGCAGTGGCTGCTCCCGGCCACCGCAGCCTCGACCTGCTGGACTCCAGCGATCCTTCCGCCTCAGCCTTCCAAGTAGCTGGAACTACAGATGTGCGCTACCACGCCTGGCTAATTTTTTTGATTTATTGTAGAGATGAGGTCTCACCAAGTTGCCCAGGCGGGTCTCGAACCCACGGGCTCAGGTAATCCACTCACCTCAGCCTCCCAAAGCGCGGGATTACAGGCTGAGCCACCGAGCCCGGCTAGTGACTTACTTCTAACAAACAGAATAAGCAGAAGCGATGGCATGTCGCTCCTGAGGTGAATTTTCAATATAAATAAGTAGACATAGACTTGTATATACAAATACATATATATTTTTAATATGTATAAGTAGATATAGAAATATATATATGTATATAAAATATATATACACATTTTTAGTATGATGTTCACTCAAAACATGGTGTTAATCATATAAATGCTAGTGTCACTATGCAACAGGCAGGACAGTCACAGAAAATTGTGGAAGTACGGCTGAGCAAACGTCATACTACACTGTTATCTATGTATTACTTTGTGAAGTTGAATTAAAGTACTGTAGTAATTAATTCAACTTGATGTAACACATAGATAACGTCTCTTAAAATGTGCATACATTTTTGGCACCCCCTGTATGTATACACATATATATACGTACACATGTAGGGTGTGTGTGTGTGTGTGTGTGTGTGTGTGTGTAATAGAAAGCAGAGTTAACAGGCTAAAATGATTGCTGTTTTTCTTAGTGAAGATGCTGTAAAGATCCATGTGCCCTTTCCTGGAAGATAGACAATACACATTCAAAAAAACATGCAATTTTCCTGGGAAGAGTCCCTCTTCATAAAAGTATGCTAGTTCGTGTTCCAATATTTCTATTCAAAAACGGAACACATGTATGTATTTGATATATATCCTAAATGAAGGGAGTGAGATATGACTGACTTTCTCCTTTGGTTCATCATTTCCCCTTGGGAATTATATTAAAGGATGAGAACATGCTTTGCCTCTGAAGCAGTTGTCAGTTCATGTCTATGGTTTCTGAGGGCCGCAGGCAAACTCCTCCGGGTCCTCTCTGACCAAGCGAACTATTCCAGTTAAGAGGTCTGGGACTTCTGGACAGCAAAATATTTCAACTTTGGCAAAGAAATGGGATCAGGCAGAGCAATATCTGAATTTTGTTATAGCATTTTCTTGGACGGGGAAAAGAGGGAGGAAAAACTCCTTCAACTGGTCTCTTGCTTCTGGAGTTCTACAACTTCTTTCTGTCTGCAGTTCAAGGAAATAAAGGAAAGCTCAGTCCAGAGCACCATCTCCATTCCTGGCAAGTACCAAGATATGATTACTATTTCAGCTTTGCAGATGAACAAACAGAGGCTCAGAGATTAAGGACTTTGACCCCCCATCTCTAGATAACCATCCAGGTCTCAGGACATGTGCTTTACTTGTTTGGACTGAAATAGATGACCTCTTGAGGTCTTTTAATATTTAAAGTACAGATTTCTAAGCACAGATATGGCCAAATAATACACATAATAAGAACTCTTCTTTCATCCTAACACCTTGAGCCACTATCTCTGGACAACCTAAAAATAAATTCTTACTTGACAGCTCTTCAGCTGAAAGAGAGGTTGAGGGTCATTGGAGAGAAAACTCTGCTAAAGAATGTGATCTGTCCAAAATAAAGGAAAATTTTAGCTACAGATTTTACATTTTAACATGTTCCTGCAAATGAACACAGTAGAGGATAAAGTTTCTGTTGGACAGGTGTGGTAATAGGCCTAGTTTTCTATGTATCTGCAGGCTTCTGGACAGCCTACAAAACCAGAAAAGAGAACTTGAGCTGCCCTGCAAAACAATGTTAAATAAGGGGATGCATGCCCAGATAGGAAAACTCTACAGATTAGATTACACTGGTGAACAATTTTCCTTTTCTTGGTATTGCATATTTCAAAATAACTGGAAGAGAAATCTTGACATGTTCCCAATACTTAGAAGTATCAACGCTTGATGTGATGGGTATTCTAAAAACCCTGACTTGCTCGTTGCACATTTTATGCATGTAATAAAATATCACACATACACCATAAATATGTAGAAATATTATATATCAATTTAAAATATCAGACTGCAGTATTATAATAAATGACTTAGAATAGGAAAAACATTAGATGAACCCTCCAAGAATTATTGTTTATCATTGGGAGATAGATATGTGCGTTCTGATATTTCATTCATTCATTCAATAAATATTTACTGAGTACCTACTGTGTACTAACCATCGATGTGCTTGCTGGGGATAAAGTAACAAATAAAAAAAGCAGAATTCTTACCATCATGGAACTTTTTCATTTTAGTGAGAGAAAAAGAGCCAAAACCATAATTAAGTAACATAAATAGTGTGCCAGATGCCAACAATTGCAATGGAAAAAACAGAGCAAAGAGGAGCAGAAGTGAGTGTGTGTGTGTGTGTGTGTGTGTGTGTGTGTGTGTGTTGGGGGGGCTGGGGAGGAGGTTTTGATTATAAATAGATGAAGTTTTGTTGGGATTGGGATTTGAGTCACTGTTGTGTGTATGCTGCTATCACTGACATTTGATAATGTGGATTATTGTTTAGACCTTGACAGGTAAGACCATCACCCTTGAAGGTGAGCCCAGTGACACCATTGTGAATGTCAAGGCAAAGATCCAAGACAAGGAAGGTATCCAGTTGACCCGCAGAGGTGGGCATTTTCTGGGAAACAGCTGAACGATGAACACATCCTATCTGACTACAGCATCCAGAAAGAGTCCACCCTGCACCTGTGCTCCATCTCAAAGGTGGGATACAGATCTTCATGAAGACCCTTACTGGAAAGACCATCACCCTTGAGGTTGAGCCCAGTGACACCATTGAGGAAGTTAAGGCAAAGATTCAAGACAAGGAAGACATTACTCCTGATCAGGAGAGATTGATCTTTGCTGAAGAACAGCTGGAAGATAGACACACTCAGTCTGACTACAATGTCCAGAAAGAGTCCACTCTGCACTTGGGCCTACATTTGAGGGGAAGTGTCTAAGCTACCCTTTTCTTTTAAACTCTCAACAAATTTCACTGCACTTTTCTTTCAATAAAGTTAGTGCATACTTTCTGTTTTCATCATTGATGTGATGGGTATTCTAAAACAGAATGAAAAACAGAAAACAACATTTAAATAGAATAGTGAGGAGGGGACACTTACACCCTGAGCCTTTCAGATATCAGAGGGAGAGATGCTCTAGGTAGGAGGTTGTCAGGAAAGGCAAGGAGGCCAGAGGGACTGGAGAATAGTGGAAATAGGGAGATGAGAGAGGGATGAGGCCAAAGAGGTAACAGAGGGGTGGGGCAAGTGGTCTCAGAGAGGAAGTTATAAGGACTGTAACTTTCACTTAGTGGGAAAGGGAACACTGTAGACAGCAGAGGAGCACTCAGATCTGACTTGTTTTGTAGTAGAATCACTTGGCAGATCTGCTGGAAATAAGCTGTAGGCCATTTAAAATCTATTGCAGTAATCCAAAGGAAAAACGATGGTGGCTTGAATCAAGATAAATTTGATAAAGGAGGCAAGAAGTGATTTGATTCTGAATATATGGTGGAGGGGGGAACACGGAACTTATTTATAAAAAAGTGTGCATTTATTCTTACATGTTTAAACTTCAGTCACCTTCAAAGTACTCTCCAATACACGTATCGAGACACTTTTTTCACTGCTCAAGACAGTTTTGAACTCATCAGTTTTGGTGTCTTTTAGTGCTTCTGCTGTTTTCTTTTTCATCACATCTACATTGGCAAAATGTTTTCCTTTGAGGACTTTTTTCATCGGGGAAACAAACAAACAAAAAAGTCACTCAGGGCAAGATCAAGTGAATAGGGAGGGTAGGGCACAGGGGTCACACTTTTTAAAATAAAAAACTGCTGAACATTCAGCGTGGTATGGGAAGATGTGCTTGTAAGTCACCTGTCATGAGATGGGCAAATGTGTTGAAAGAATCTCCAAAAAAAATTTTTGTATTGAAGTTGAATGCAGCTTCTCACAGCAACACTAGCTGGCACACTAATGCCAATGGGTTCCTAGAACATTTACCTAGCAGAGGCAGCCTGTGCTGCAAGGGACCCATCCTCCAAAAGATAATTTATTGACTGATTGAATGTAGGATGTGAGAGGAAGGGAGAGTCACAGATGATGCCTACATTTTTAGTCTGAGAGATTGGCAGGATGAAGTTACTATTGAGATGCAATCAGAAGTTCAGTTTTAAACATGTTAAATTTGCAATGCCAACTAGATGTTTAAATGACAAACTGATTCTGTGTTTCATAGAAGAGGTCTGGGTGGAGAAAAATGTTAGGAATTGTAGACAGGGACTCAAGTCCTGAGATGATGAGTTCACATAGAGAATGGATGTAGAGAGAAAAAAACAGAAGATCTCTGGGGCACTCCAAATTTGAGATGACAGGGAGATGAGGAGGAGTCAGCCAATGGCATGGAAAAGAGGTCAGTGAGATGAAAGCAAAACCAAGAAGTGTCATGTCCCAGGAGCCAAGTGAAGAAAATGTGTTAAGGAGGTGGTGATGAACAGATTCAAATACCCCAGACAGATCAAGTAAAACCAACATTGAAATGGCCACTGGAGTTAGCAAAGTGAAGATCCTCGATGGCTACAACAAAAGAAGTTTCGGTGAAATGGAGAGTGGAGGCATAGTTAGAGTGGGTTCAAGGACAAGTGACTGGGAGATTTTGAAGGGGACCAGACGTCAAGGTGTGCTCACCCCAACATTAGAAGACACCTGTCTCTCAGTCCTTCCCTCCTCTATCCCCTTCCCCTACTTTAAGTTTTCCCAGTTTGAACAATCCAGACTTTGAGGTTATTTTAATGAGAAGAAAAGGTTGGATTCTAATGTAAATCCAACCCATTTCCAGAGTGGGATAAAGGTTTACATTGGGGAGAATGAAGTGCATAGTCAGTTAGGCCTGCTATAGCACAGTGCCATAGACTGGGTGGCTTAAACAATAAACATTTATTTCTCATGGCTCTGGAAGCCCTGGAGTCTAAGATCAGTGTGCCAACATAGCTGAGTTCTTGGTGAGGGCCCTCTTTCTAATTTACAGATGGCGACCTTCTTGTTGTATCCTCATATGGCAGGAACAGAGAGAGATAATTTTCCTCATGTCTCTTTTTGTAAGGTCACTAGTCCCATTTATGAGAGCTCCACCTTCATGATATAATTACCCCTGCAAGCCCCCACTTCCAAATGTCATCACATTGGGTCTTAGGACTGCAACATGTAAATTTGGGGGGCACACAATTTTCTTCCTTTTGAGGGAAATGAAGAGCAGCAGGGAAAGATTAGGAAATGGTGTACTGTGAGGCACACTGTTGGGTGGGGTATTCTGCATCAGCAATTAGATTTAGCTTGTTTCACTGTAATTCTCAAGATTTATTTTTAATCCCTCAATGAAGTCTCTTTTATACCTCCCCCCCACAAACATACATCTCTTGCTCTTGTCTTCACGGTAGGGTTGGGAATATAGGGAAGCATAACTCTCCCCTAAGAGTTTTGCATGCCACTAGAAGGACATACTGAGGAAACACCATGGTATGAGGGTTCCAGGTAGCAATGCACAGAGAAATGAATTGAACTGAAAAGTGAGGGATAGCACAGAGAAGCTACTGTCAAGTAGATGTAGGGCCATAAAACAAATGAAACATTTTTTACATATATTAGGAGACACTGACATTGTGGAATGGATACTGACACTTTGGCACAGATAACAGGGGGAGAAGTTGTGAGGTGGGTGTATTAGTTTATTTTGTATTGCTATAAAGAAATACCTGAGACTGGGTACTTTATAAAGAAGAAAAGTTTATTTGGCTCACAGTTCTGCACAATGCTGCTATCTACTTGGCTTCTGGCAAGGTCTCAGAAAGCCTACAATTATGGATGAAGGCAAAGACATAACCTGTGTCACATGGTGAGAGTGGAAGCAAGCGAGAGAAAAGTAAGTACCAGTCTGTCCTTTTTTTTTTTTTTTGAGTTGGAGTCTCACTGTTGCCCAGACTGGGACGCAGTGGCATGCTCCAGCCACTGCAGCCTCGATCTGCTGGGCTCCTGCAATCCTTCTATCTCAGTCATCCAAATAGCTGGAACTACAGGCGTGTGCTACTACGCCCAGCTAATTTTTTTGAATTATTGTAGAGATGAGGTCTCACCAAGTTGGCCAGGCAGGTCTTGAACCTGCGGGCTCAGGTAATCCACTCACCTCAGCCTCCCAAAGCGCGGGATTAGAGACTAAGCCACCGAGCCCTTTTAAACAACGAGGTCTGACGAGAACTCACTCATTATTACAAGAATGGCACCAAGTCATTCATGAGGGATTCACCCCCAGGATCCAATTACCTCCCACTGGTCCCACCTCCAACATTGGGAGTCACTTTTCAACGTAAGATTTGTAGGGAACAAGCATCCAATCTCTGTCAGTGGGAAAAGTACCATGCAGCAAGCTCTGCTTCCTTCCCTCCAGCTTTGACTTTAACTGACTTATTATGCTATGGTAGCTCTACTTTATATTAATCTGTGAGCATCCCTAATCTGAAAATCCAAAATTCCTAATGCTACAGTGAGCACTTCTTTAGGTTTTGGAGCATTTGGGATTTTGGATTTTTGGATTAGGGATGCTCAACCTGTTTAGATAGATATTGTTATCATCCCCAAATTACAGGTGAGAATGTTGAGGTAGAATGTGATAAGGGGATTTAACCGAGTGTAAGGTTTTTGAGTATGTTCACAGCAGAGCCAGGTGTAGAATTAGTGCATTACTTTCAATTTAGCTTACTGAGTGCTGTTGACAGAGAGATAGGTAAGATGCAGCCCTTCCCCTTTTCCCAACCTTGGCTATCCTCTCTCCTGGTTTAGGGCAGGGTTTCTCAGCCTGGGCGCTTTTGACATCAGGGGCTAGATAACCCTTTGCTGGGGATGTATTGTGCATTGTATGATGTTTAGCAGCATCCCTGGCCTCTACTCACCAGGGGACAGCAGTACCACTTCCCCCAGTTGTGGCAGTTAAAAAGGTCTCCAGATATTGCCAAATATCCCTGACATGGGGATAATGCCCCTGATTGAGAACATGGTACTTTCCTCACTGATAGAGTTTGGATGTTTGTGCCCTCCAAATCTCATGTTGAAACGTGCCCCGCTATGTTGGAGGTGAGAACTAGTGAGAAGTATTGGATCCTGATGGTGGATCCCTCCTGAATGGCTTGGTTCCATTCTTGCAGTAATGAGTTCTCACTCTATTAGTTCACATGAGAGCTGGTTGTTTAGTCCACTCTGCTTGGACTGGGTCCAGATCAGTTCTTCTCTTACCAGTGTCCCGGTGGGGCTGAATGCAGGGTTAGCCAGAGGCTCTCAATGGCATGCACTTTGTGGGGAGTCTCCTGGGGTCCTCAGGCTGGCCCTGGCACTGGTGGGAACCCTACACTGTCTTTCCCAATCCCTACACTGTCTTTCCCACAGGACCTCTTCTTTACTTACCCAGCCTCTAAGCAGGTGTGCTTATATACTCATCTTTTCACCTTTTTCCAGTGTTCCCTGAAGTGTCCAGGAATGAAAGCAAAGAACAGGCTTATGGTGACTTCTCTGATTCAGTGTTTATTAGCTAAATGAACAGCAAGTGTATGTTGTGGCTGTTAAACTGCAGGGGAAAAATATAGACCTGGGTTTGATTGACTTTCTCTCCAATCAGGATGAGCAAGTAGAGAAGCTGATGGACAGCTGTTGCTAAAAAACATATCCTATCACCAGTCGGTCAAAGCATTTAATAAGCACCAAACCTAAGTTTGCTAAGCACAGTAGATTTAATTTCAAATGTATCATTTCCATACAGAAATTAAGAGGAATTAATTTGGAACTTTATTTGAGGTAGCATATATATTTTTAATCTCTCTGATCTCCCCAACAACCTCTGGATATGCTTGGATCACTGAAGAAAGCTTGGCTAGTCTCTTGGATTTTGTGTGTTTCGGTACATTCTATTGGAATGCTTTCCTTTAGACATTTATGTCTGCCAAATCCGTGACATTTCTCTTATGATGCGTGGTGTCTCTATGTGTCACCAAGAGCTTATTGTTAAGCTGAGGTTTAATTTCTACATTGACTAACTGCTTTATGCACAAAAGTCTGCTGGGACTGTGCTCAGGGAATGGACTCTGGGGTGGCCACTGGGAGGGCAGTGAGATATCTGGAAAGGGAGATTCCCAGGACTTTATCAATTTTCTTCCTGATTGAAATTCACCAGGATGATCTGTCTGTTCTTGATTCAGGGCATATTATGATTTAGTGAAAGCATTGCTGCTCACTCTCTCACTTTTGATTTATTAGGAAGTGAGCTCCTGGATACTGAAAGACCTGGGTTATCATTTGGTTGATAGCTTTAAGCTTTTCTGAATCTTTTCCAATATTCTGTTTTCTGGTTTTCTTTTTGAATTATTTATTTATAGGAGGGTTTTCCTTATAGTCACTATTTAAATTATGAAGGGTAGCTCTTGGTTTAGTATATACATCAATATTATTAGAGAGTCACGAGGTTCTGATATGAGTTTAAATAGAGCAACTCTAAAGAATTTTCTTTTGGGTGGTCTTATTTGGTCATGTGAAGTTTTCAGGAACAACCATTGTCCCAGCTACACCAAACAACCTTCCCCTTGTCTGCCTGTCACTATAAAGGCTGGTAAAATCATCCACACCCAGCATCCCTTGAAACTAGACAATTCCACAAGTTCAGGCCAATGATATGATGGTAAAGGAAGTTTAGCAGGTTTGAAGGGTTTCTGGGAGAGCTTTTTCCTCCCTGATGAAAGAATTACACAAGGATAGTGCTCTTCAACTTTCGTATTTTTGACTATGACCATGTGAGATGACTGGAGCTGTGGCAGCCATTCTGTGACCATAAAGGAAAGGTCTCTCCTCAAGAGAATGACAGAGATGCCAAAGTCAGCATCTTGGCATAATGGGAACCCAACTAAGAGTTTAAACCATAAGACAATTTATTTATTTATTTGTTTGTTTATTTATTTATCTGCTTTTAGTGGTAGATATTTCCAGGGGTGGTTCTATCACCTGCAGCTACAAGTAACATATCAACTAAAGCTCAATCACCAGAGTCCACACACTCAGTAATAGCTAACACTAAAGCTACAGGCTTTTGACCTCTGGTAGAGGTCTCTTCCTTTATGCCTCCTTAGTTCCACAGATGCAGCTTATAAAGTTAAAGAAATACTTGTCAAGTACTTCTACAACTGAGTAATAAGATATGTGGATAAGAGGAGAGAAAGTGATATCATTTCAAATAATATTTAATTCACAAGAATATTTGAAATCGACCAAATCCAGCAAACAAAACAGTAAAAGAAAGTAGGACTTAAAATAAAAATATCCATATAATATTTAAGTCTGGATTAAGAAAAAACAATGCGAAAGCTCTGAAACTCTATACCCTGAGATTTAAATAACTTAATAACAATTTAATTTGTTTCTAGCCCTTTAACTCTGGAGTCTCCTTCAGATCCATCTCTACCTTGGAGTCAGCTGTTAGTGAGGACTTGGTGGGGGGAGGGATGCTTATTCTCTTATTGTCTTTAAAAGAAACAGCATAAACAGGGAGAGTTCTCCAGTTCTGTGCACCAAGTTCATCTACTTCCCTTTGGTTTTCTTCATGAGGGCCAGCAATATTTAAAATAAAATTTCTCCCTAACAATCTGCACATTTTTGAAGGGACTTGACCTTTTGTTCACAATTGCACTTACACCAAGGGCAGACATGAAGGCGGTAAAAGGCTCAGACTTGTAGATGGCATTCTGAATATAACTCTTTAAGATACAGAGCCTTATAAGATTTGGAAATCAAAATTACACTTGGACTGACAGCTTGTGTGCGACAAGATTCATCTCGACGTGATTTAAAGAGCTGAGGATCCTAAGCTGCCAGAATCAGCCTTTGAAAGAAAAAGATGGGCTCAGTATGCCATGGCTGTGTTGCTTGAATGACTACAAGATGTTCAAATATGCTAAGTCTGAGCAGGGTAACTCACTGTGACATGTTCCGAGAAAGAATTGAATTCCACAAGACAAGAAATCCGGTGATACAGGCTTTTATGCGAGTTGATTAATAAACTTCTCAAAGGATTACACCCAAACCGACTGCTTTCTCTGGAATAATGTGCAATGGGAGGTGAAAAACTTCTTGACTCATAGCTGGTAGCAGAATTCATTGCAGAAAGGAAGCTGGCAGAAAGGATGTCTCTTGGGGAAGAGGTTGAGACCTCAAGGTCTGGGGGGTAACTGGTCCTGCAGAGGACAAGAAAGAAGCAGCAATGGCTCAGCACAGCAAAGGACATTTTTTTGGGCCTGTTGAGGAAGGATATAGGGGGAGAGGTGGAAGTTGGGGGAGAGGTGTAAAGACATGGGGTACGGGAGGAGAACCAAAGAGTGTGAGGTAGCCCATGAAGCTTTTGGATGGTGGAGGGGCTGAGGCTTCCAAGCACAAGGACATCTTGTTCAACTGGATGTTCTTTGCCATGTTAACTCTCTTGTGGTCTCCTTCCAAATCTCCCGTCCAATCCAATCCAATCCAATCCAATCCAATCCAATCCAATCCAATCCAATCTAATCCAATCCAATCCAATCCAATCCAATTGACACAAGCATTGCCATTTGTAAGTGGATGTTTCCTGTGAAATTTGAAGAAGAGGCTGCATCTTCCATCTGGGCCTATGCACTGCAGAGTGGAGACAGCACTCATAGGGTGGCCAGGTGATATGTAGACCAGAGAAGGGGTGGGAGCCCGAGGCATCCTTCTCCTCTAGCCACTTTTTGTTGGAAAGGTTTGGAAATTATAAGGAGGGTTGGAGACTTTACAGAGCACCACTTTGTTATTGTACTTACAATACAACTTGTGAGGTCTGTCCTGGACAGGGAACTGGGCATCTTTGTCTAGGCCCTTCTGAGTGTTCACGGGTGGGTTGGGTGCTCTGCTGCTCCAGGTGATTCCTCCACTCTTCTCTTTCCTCTGTGAACAGGGCTTCCAGTTGTCTTTGGCCCCTGGGGAGCCCAATAGAAAGCTCAATATGGAGCTTCGGCAGGAGTTTAGAAAGAAGGAGGATAATGAGGTCAAGGCTTCTAAGTCCCTGCCTTCCTCTCTAGGAGGTCCTTTTAGTTAGTGTGGACTTTTCTGAAGATCTCTGTCTTCTTTCAAGAAGACTGTCTTTCCTTTCAGGTTTTGATGACCATTCCCTTCTTCCTTCCTACCTCAGCTCTAGGCAGGGTGATCAACTGTCTTGGTTTGCTGGGACTGAGGGTATTTCTAGGTCATGAGACTTTAAAACTAGAAAGTCCCAGGCAAATCGGGTGGAATTGTTCATCCTGGCCCCAAAATAGTTAATAGTTCCATGGCTGTTTCTGGCTTTGGGTTATGGAATTATAACGGGTTGTGGTTTCCCTACAGCTCGTTCCTACCTTTGTAAATAGCCCTTTTGTAAAACACACACACACACACACACACACACACACACACACACACACACCCTCCTTGAATGATCTTATGCAAGTATGCAATCTCTTTCTTGTTGGGAATTTGAGTGACATAGTGGGTATCTATGAACACCCAGGCCCATTTCCTCTCTGAGATTTGGTATCCTTGACTACCAAATGAGGTTATCCTAGAATATTTACTACATTTTCCCACATCCAACATCATATGACTAACATCTGACCACATATGACTACAATGGTGAAAGAAAAATCACAATCTTTATCTCTTAAAAATTTAAAACTATCTACTTCTTTCCTATTGTAATCGTGTATGAATTCTTCCCAAAGAAGTCTTGAGGGTCTCCTATTGCCAGGCCTCAACTGCACCTGGGGAAACTGAGATGCAGTTCAAGTGGTCCTGGCTCTGGAGAGGGTCATGTCTGATCTAGGGGGAGGGAAAGAGACAGAGATCAGATTTTATCGGATTATTACAGTGTAACATGCTATGTGTTGAACAAGATGTATACATAGTATTCTAGAAGCCAAAAGAGGGGTATCAACCTAGTCTAGGGAGATCACAGAAGGCTTCCTGGATGAAGGGACACCTGGACTGTGTTTTCCAGGTGAAGAGCGGCAGAGGACATGGAAAGAGCAGGGAGGGCATTTATTGCAGAGAAACGGCACAAGCAGAGGCCAAGGGAGCCAGGCGGAGGCCAAAGACATAAGTCATGGCATGAATACAGGGAGATTTCCAGGTGAAGTAACTTTAGCTGTTCAGTTTTGGTGGGTCCTAGTATGTGAGGTAGAGGGTATGTCTGGAAAAGTAGACGGCTGGATTATAAAGGATTGGCAGGGTACTTAACAAGATGGCCCTGTATCTTGTAGACAACAGAAAACTACTAAGAGATGGGTTGCTTTGCCATTGAGCAGGGTGATCTAATATTTAAGAGAGCTAGTTTCTTTTTGAAAACAAAGTTTAAAGAGCAGATCCGAACAAACAACAATAAAAAAAATCAGTAACATGTATCCAGCAACATTTCTGAAATGGTGCTCAAACAATGTAATTTTAAAAATCTATATTTATAGTTATATGATATGATAAATTGATGCTTCTATTATGAAAACTCAGCAAATTCTACTCTAAAACCATTTCTGAAGGAAAAATAGCAGATATTAGACTTGGAAAACTCACCTGGATTGCAATTGTTCATTTATTTTAATATTCATTTTTATTCACTCAAATTTTGAGAAGTTGAGTTCTGAAGCTAAAAGCATGTCTTATTTAACTTTCCATCATCCAGCAGTTAAGACATTCTTCAGAACATGGAGAGGCCAATAAATGTCTATTCCATGAAAAAAATCTTCACTGAGTACCCAATGAGTAGTAAGTATCAAGAAGTAGAGTAACAAAACACAAAGTTTCTGTCCCCAATATACCAAATGTTGTGAGTGGATCTTGAATTAAACCAGGTTTAATAAAAGAACATTTTGATTATTTCAGAAAAATGTGAATGTGGAATGGGTATTAGACAAAAAGAGAACATACTGTTATTTTGTTAGGTGTGATTAATAGCATGTAGTTGTATGAGAAAATATCTTTTTTAAAAAAATGGTAAAATAGGAAGTATTTAGGGGTAAAATAATATGGTGGCAGGGATTTCCATTAAAATATTGTCATGTATGCTTCACAAAGTTTACTCAAAAGCAAAACAATTAAAAATAATGACAGAAACAACAAAACAAGAAAGAAAAGAATGAAAGGAAGAAGGAAAGACGGAGGAGAAGGGCAGAGACAGAGAAAGAGGAAATGAGCTAGTTTCAATCTAGGAGAAATTTCTAGACTTGAAAACACATTTGCAATGTTATACACACTGGTGAATAAATGTGCTTTGTGATGGGTGCATGGAGTAAAAGTATAATCACAACCTGGGCAGAAACCAAGCAGAACGAATCCTAAGAGAAGTAAATTTTGAGTCATTTTTCCAGGGCTTATAATAAGAGCCTATTTCAAATTGAAGTCACCACTTATTTTCTCTACATTAGTAGAACAATATTTCTGGTTTTCTGAGTCTAATAGCATTTAAAAGAAAGATAAATGGAATAAGACACTACCTTGGGCTAACCTGGTTACGATGTGTAAAAACAATCTGTATGGTTATCTTTAGATGATGCTTATTTGAGGGTTAATTGTACGTCCCGGGTTACTGAGAATAATGACAACATTTTTTTCTTTCACAAACTCATTAAAATCTTACCAAGTGTCTAGTATGTCTTGAGCAATGCATTAGGTACTGATGCAGAAAATATGGCAAATTTCTTACCTTCTTTGTATGTGAGTTTGCTAGGGCTGCCATAACAAAATACCACAACAGAAGTGTATTTTCTCACAGTTCTGGAGGCTAGAAGTCCAAAACCAAGGTGCCAGAAATTTAGTTTCTTGTGAGGTCTCTCTTCTTGGTTTGTAGATGACTGTCTTCTTTGTGGTCGCATGGAGGGAGAGAGAGGGGTCTCTGGTGACTTCCTTTTCCTATAAGGACACTAGTCCAATAGGATTAGGGCCCTACCCTTACAACTTCGTTTAACCTTTATAGGTCATATTAAGGGTTAGGTCTTCAATATATGAATTTTGGGGGGCACAATTCCATTCATAACATGATGTTGACATGCTAGTGGATATTTGGAGAATATGGTCACAGTTTAGAAAGAGCTCATATAGATGTTTTCTTGACTTTTCTCTTGGCAACAGCCTTATGAAGTTAGCTAGGGCTTAAAGTGACCCTCTATTGAAAACTAAGACTCAGGTTGTTTCATGACTTGTCCATGGTTATGTCACCAATAAATGGCAGTGATATTGTTTCACTATCTGTCCTTTCTTTTCTTTTTTGAGTTGAGGTCTCACTCTGTCATCCAGGCTGGTGTGCAGTAGTACAATCATGGCTTACTGTAGCCTCCACCTCCTTTTGTCTCAGCCTCCTGAGTAGCTGGGACTACAGGTGCATGCCGCTGCACCCAGCTAATTTTTAGATTTTTTTTTAGAGTTGAGGTCTTGCTATGTTGCCTATGCTGGTACCCTTCCTTACGTTGCTTCTGTTAACCCAAAGAAAAAGCAGTTGCGATTCAAATACTGTGCATATGGATGAACATCTGGGGTGAGGACAGTAACGCCAGACCTTCTGGTTTCAGGCAAGTGTTCATCTTGGAGCTAATCTGTGGTGCAG
The DNA here is from genome assembly GCF_000164805.1 of Carlito syrichta. NCBI lineage: Eukaryota > Metazoa > Chordata > Mammalia > Primates > Tarsiidae > Carlito > Carlito syrichta. The sequence continues at coordinate 72,478 of NW_007247405.1, forward strand.
ATCTGAAGGGTGGATCTGTTAAGTATAAGCACATTGCGACACTTCAGAGGAGATTTTCTGTTAGCAGTTAATTATCACTCAAATTTGTCAGAAAGAGGAGAAGTGCCTCTCACATTTTATTTTAAAATACGAAAACCTTGGAAAAGTTTGAGGATGATTCGCTGCCCTTCCACCTCCACAGGTGGCCCCAGAGTCAGACCTGAAACGTGGTGCCAGAAGGGCCATCAGTGAGACCCCCTGAGGAGTTTCTACAAGGGTGGCAATTTCAGAGATGTGATTCCACACTGAACACGATGCAACAACATGGCCAGGGCCTGAGAAAGGGAGAAAGAGACTCGGAATGAAAGGTGGACCTCAAAGCAATTCACTCGAGGTGGTTTGTACTCAAAGGCATTGCCAATGCTACATGAATGAAGCCAGATACAAAAGTCACCCTTCATATGATTCTGTTTATCTGAAATATCCAGAAGAGGCAAATCCAGAGTCAGGAGACAGGTGAGTGATTGCCAAGAGAGGGAGCGTGGAGTGGGGCAGACGGGAAGTCACTGCTTGATGGGTACAGGTTTCCTTTTAGGATAACAAAACATTCTGGAACTGGATAATGGTGATGGCTACACAACATTGTGAATGTACTACATATCACTAATGGTAATTTTTATGTTAGGAGTATTTTACCACAATTAAAACATAGACACATCATCATCATAATCTTACAGGTTGGTTAATACAAACTTCATTCTCTAAGGTACTTGTACAACATACCTAGTGAGTTGTCATCCAGATTATACCTAAATATTTTCATTAAGAAAAAAATTGCCATCTCAAAAGTAAACTTCTTTCATTTTAGGAAGCCATAATTGTTAGAAACTCATTATGAAAGTGAATTTTCATGTGTATATGCTTATGTATGAGACAGAGGCGAGGGGTTGCCAAATGATCAGGATAAAAGGATACCAGGTGTCTCAGATAGTCCCCATATTGATATTTTGCCTTGAGAAAGGATCCAGTTCTGGGCAAGCAGCAACAGTCTTGCCAGCACAGCTATGTGAAGGTAGACTGTAATCTGAAGAAGGCTGCTGCCTTCTCCAGAACAGTTAAAACAAAAGCTCTTGTGTGTGACACAAAAGTTGTATCTTGGGTTATTCCAGAATTTGCCTGTAAGCTATCCAAAATCTGGCTTTTAATGAGCACTGAAATAGATTGGATAGGAATCTAAGACAAAAATTTCAGAATTTTCTGTTTGAAGAAATATACCTATGCCCATTTTAAAATGAGAAAATATGTTTTCACTTGAAAAAAACGCATGAGAAAACCCGTATTTGCCAGAAACGTTGTTTTATAAGCAGGCATACAGTAGAATGTCTTTAAATAACGAAGTCCCCGGGGACTTTGCTTTGATTATAAAGTATAATTCATCCACATTTCTAAAAACCTGTCAATTGCGCAAATCCAAGAACACGTGCAGCATTTCTTTTTCTTCCTATGCTATAACCCAAATAGCACATCTCCTTAGTTTAACACTGAGAAAGATGAATAGTCCAGAAATAATTTTACATTCTGATGTAATTAATAGTGAAAAAATCAATAGAAGGAGCTGGCTCCCTGTGAGCTGAAGTTTAGGTGAGGAAAGGCAGTCGCAGCTCCTCCAATGGAGTCACCCAGGCCCCCAATCTCTAGTCCCTCATCATTATGCACCACCTCTCTTGCCTCAGCTCCTCTGGAGTGTCACGAGTAATTAGGGCTCCCTTCCACCGGGGTGTTGAAGAGCTTTACAGTGGCACAAAGGAAGATGTGAATTTTGTCCCCGGGAACTCACAGTGTTTTGTATTTTTCAAAGCCCTGCTTTTAGATGGTTTCCAGCATCGGAACATTTGAACAATGTCTTATCTTTTATCATCATTGTAGCGGAAAAATACTAGCCTGAGGATGTGGGCTGTGAAAAGCTGTCAGAGACTGCCTACCTTTAGTATTTGGTGATGACGTGAGACACTTTCTGCAACTCTCCTCAGATCTGTGGGGAGAAGCCAGAAATACCAGGGCATCTCAGGGAAAATATAAGGGCAGCCAGGGAGAAGCCACGAGGGAAGGAAGCTTTGTTTCAGACCTGAGGAGAAGTAGACATAACCAGGTTAAGACACAGAGGACATGAAAAACATATATCTTTTTTCAGCAAGTGGTGAAGACTGGGCAGAGAGGGTCCCACGCAAAGCTTGTGCTCACTGAAGCTGGGAGACCTGTGATTTTCTCTCAGTGTGGGAGGGGCAGGGAGCTCCAGATGAAGAAGATGCTGAGAACACAGTGTGATGCTGAAAACTTTCCCTCTCCCTCCCTCCCTTCCTGTGGATTTATTAAGCAGGCAGGCAAATCGGTGTGCAAACAATAGGTTTGCTGGAATAACAGCTGGGTAAATGACAAATTATGCAATTTTGCAGGCGCACACAGATCTGCAGTTGCACAGAAATGAAATTATATGGGAGACGGGCTCAGCTCTGCCAGGCTCTGGGGCTGACCCCTGGCCTGGCTGCTCTGTGCTGGAGAAGAGTTTTATTTGGAGTCTGTCTTGCAGCCTGCAATTCTGGCCTGCGCCATCCCAAGTATGGACCTGGTGTTTACTCATCCATGTGAAGAGGACGCTTTAACTCTCCATCTTCTCCTCCAGTGTGCAGTATTGATTTTCTGCTGTGAGGAGACAGAAAGACCTTTCTTCCAAGGACCTTTGCACAGGGCTGGCTGTGAATCGGGCTTTGTGAGCAAGGGCCTACATGCAGGGAACGCAGGATCTCTTTTTTAGTTGTAAATTGTGTTTGTGCAATTTACTAGTCATAACAAGTTTGCATTTGACTATTAGTTGTTCAAGAAAAATCCAACAGATTGAAGCTGCTTCATCACTTGATTAGTCTAAACAAGTCTGGATAATTAGCCTGGCTAATTAATACCTATGTCTATTGTACAGTCTGAGCTGACATATTGTGAAGGCAGTGCCAGTTCAAAAATGTAGAAATAAAACTGGGCACGAGGCATCTTTCTATGGAATTTCACCTTGAATATGCAAATACTTCCTCTTTTGAAATGTGATTTACAAAAATGAGAAACATTTGAAAATTCTCCAGTCTGGAACTGTTTTTTATGGGTGTTTATGGAAACCCTGATCCTGCCTTGCAGGCATAAAAGGCTTACCAGCAGCATTGTATAAAGGAAAAAAAAAAAAATTACCAGAGCTAGCCCTTGCTCTAAAATAAACAAACAAACAAAATTTCGGTGTGTAATACACTGAATTTGTAGTCTTGATAAGACAGAAAATTAGTCTTTTATTACTTTGAAATTAAGTACTCAGGTTCAATGGCTCCCCATTGTTTACCAAATTAAGTACAGCCTTCCTTGCTTGGTTGTCAAAAGGCCTTGAACACTTACACCCATCATCTGGAGTTCCAATGCGAGATTGCAACTTACTTTTATTAGACATAAGTACTATAAAATGCAGTAGTCAGATATAGGAGAAATTATTGAGGCCCAACGTGAGAAAAAAAAAAATATAGGTTACTTGTGCCAAAGGGAAACTAACTGGTTTACCGGTTCATTGATTTATTAAGATCTATTATTGCCTGAGAAGTCACTGAAGGAGAAGCATGATGAATGGTACTCAAGGCAATTTTAGAGCTAGAAAAATCTGCCCTTTAATAAACTTATTGGTAGTTTACTTACTTATTGGTAGCTTCTAGCACTAGAGGTAGAAATATTAATATACTTTGGAGTTCACCTCTTTGTTTTGGAAAGAACCAACTTTGGTGGTGCTTTTTAATTATGTAGATGTAGGGCAAATTTGGATAAAGATCAGGAAGGGTTCTTGGACGAGGGGAAGTGCTACCTTTGCAAGTGTGGTTCAATGCTCTATAATATGTTTGATGGATCAAAGTGACTGTGGCTGAAGACAGCTGCTTATAAAGACCCCAAGAGACAACTCACTTTAAGGAGGAGGGCAGTCTAGAGTGGCAGCCAGGGCCAGCATCTTCATTAGAAGTAGACATGGGATGTGGTTGAAACAAGAACACTTCCTGGCTGACAACAGATTATGGCTTTGGAAACGTATACCCATTGTAGTATGCTGTGAACATTGCTGAATGTGAGTCTTGAGGGGCAGATGAAGCTCCAGCCCTTCTCTGAACACCACGGAGATACTGTCATAGTAGGAAGTTCTTCATGACCAAAGACAGACCTTAGATAGATTAAATGTAACAGAGTTCAACTGAGCAAAGAACAATTTGTGAATCAGGCAGTCTCTATTTGAACCAGAGTAGGCTCAGAGAGACTCCAGCACAGCTATGAGGTAGAAGAAAATTTACAGACAGAAAAAGGAAGCAAGGTACAGACACAGTCAGACAGGTTACAGCTTAGCTTTTGTCTATTTGAAGCTGATTTGAACAGTTGGCCTCCTTTGATTAGCTGAAACTAGTTGATTTGTATAAGAATAGGTTATAGTCTGTGTACACATACAGTTAGGTTACTGTTCATTACGTATGGAGGAAACTCTCAAAAAGCCAGCTTTAGGCTAAACTTAATTTAACACTTGTCACCAGAGCATGACTAGGAGAGAACTGGGACTGCTCAGAATTGCTGGAGTACCTGGTTAAGGGACTGTTTTACCAGAGACCCCATGATGCAGAGAATGGAGCATGTTAAAAGACAGGCACAATTTTCTAACCCATTGGATTTTCTTGACTTACGCTGTGGCTCGCGGTTTGGATGAAAGATGGGGGGAGTCTTTGTATTAAGGAAGGAAATATACTCAGGTAAATGGAATTAGGGCTGGGCATGGTGACTCACACCTGTAATCCCAGACCTTTGGGAGGCCGAGGAATAAGGATTGCTTGAAGCCAGGAGTTTGAGACCAGCCTGGTCAATACAGTGAGACTCTGTCTCTACAAAAAAATTAAAACATTAGCTGGGTATGGTTGTTTGCATCTGTAGTCCCAGTCACTCTGGAGGCTGAGACAGGAGGATCGCTTGAGCCCAGGAATTTGAGGCTTTAGTGAGCTATGTTTGCACCAATGTACTCCAGGTTGGCATAGAGTGAGACGCTATCTTTTTTTTTTTTGAGTTGGAATCTCACTGTGTCACCCAGGCTGGAGTGCAGTGGTATACTCACTGCCACCACAGCCTCGACCTGCTGTGCTCAGGTTATCCTTCTGTCTCAGCTTTCCAAGTAGTTGGAACTACAGGCATGTGCCACCACCCCTGGCTAATTTTTCTTGATTTATTGTAGAGATGAGGTCTTGCCAAATTGCCCAGGCTGGTCTCGAACCCGTGGACTCAGGCAATCCTCTCACCTCAGCCTACCAAAGTGCTGGGATTATAGGCATGAGACACTGTGCCCAGACTTTTTAATTTAAAAGATAGGGTCTCTGACCAGGCATGGTGTCTCATGCCTGTAATCCCAGCACTTTGTAGGCTGAGGTGAGAGGATTGCCTGAGCCCACGGGTTCGAGACCAGCCTGGGCAACTTGGCGAGACCTCATCTCTATAATAAATAAAAAAATTAGCTGCTTGGTGGTGTGCACCTGTAGTTCTAGCCACTTGGAAGGTTGAGGTGGCAGAACCGCCTGAGCCCAGCACGTTGAGACTGTGGTGGCCATGAGCATGCCACTGCACTCCAGCCTGGTTGACAGAGTAAGATTTCAACTAAAAAAAAAAAAAATAATGAAAATAGGGATCCAAACAGGTTAATTTTAAAACGAAATAAAATGTGACCCAATCATGTGCCCCAAGAAATAGAACCAATGCATATATACAAGGAGAGAGAGAGAGACAGAGAGATAGATAATTTATTTTAAGAAATTGGCTCACACAACTGTGAAGTTGGCAAGTCTAAAATCTGAAGGGCAGGCTAGCAGTTTGGGAACTCAGGCAGGATTTCTATGTTACAATCTTGAGGAGTTACAATTCCTTCTTCCCTGGGAAATCTCAGTTTTTGCTCTGAAGGCCTTTGGTTGATTGGCTGAGGCCTACCCACACTATAATGAGTAATCAGCTTTAACTAAAGGCAACTGATTGTAGATGTTAATTATACCTAAAAATGTTAATTACAACTCCCTTCATAGTAACATCTAAAATAGTATTTAACCAAACAACTGGGCACCTATAGCCTAGCCAAGTTGATATATAAAATTAAACATCATGCTGGGGAAACAGCACAGGCTGGTTATAAAGCATAGTGACTTCTAGCTTAGTAATGGAATATATATATTTATTACAAAAAATAAGGTACAAAGTCATATGTGGTTTTTTCCATAAAAAGGACTCAGGAGATATAGGGGTTCTAGAGGAGTGAGAGTTCACATATACCTGGGGTGAGCAAGACAAGGACAATTTAGATAGAAAAAAAGGCCAACTTCAGGGAAAGTCTTAGTTAAAAAGCATTGAATTGGGAATAGCATAGCTTGGGACAGAAGGGGAAGCAGTAGAGGATTGGAAACAGACTGGACATTGTGAATTAAATGGAAGTGAGGGGGATTATCAAAGTTTCTGGGCACAGGAATGACATAAATATGGTGTTGCTGATTGTATATGTGATAGGGACTGGTATGCAAACACATTTGAAAGTGGAGGTGAGGAGCAAAAGCAATTGGAGTTCAAGGGAGGGAGGAAGAAAGCATTCATGTGGGCAGCTCAGGGAAGATGGCACAGGAAGTTTGCTCTGATGTGGGCCTTGAAGGATGAGGAAAACTTCAAAAGGAAGAAGAGGGAGTAAGAAAACTTGAAAAAGCCATGGGGGCCAAATATACATACGGTGCAATTGAGCCTGGGTCACCCCAGGTGTATGTGAATTCCCACTCCTCTAGAATCCCCGTTTCCTATCTAAACCCCTTTTATGGCATGCACCACATACTACTTTGTGCCTTAGTTTTTGTAATAAGTGTATTGTTTCATTACTAAGTTGGAAGTTCTTATGCTATTTTGGCAACTAGGTGAAAGCACAGGGTTTGCAGAGGAGATCAGTAAGTAAGGCTTGGAAGGTATCTTGGAGGGCAATGAGAGGCAAGGGAATTTGTAATTCGGTAAGAAATTGTGCGTGGTCATTGAAGGGTTGACTATTGAATAGAGTAGCAGTGTGATTAGAATCTTGCTCCAGGAAGACTAATATAATAAGGGTTTTCTGGATAACTTTAAAAGACAGTGATGTAGGACAAATATTTAGAAGGTTAATAACTATTATTAGTGAGGGATAGAAATCAGGGTTGAAGCTGTGGCAATTAAGTAGAGGGGGCATATTTTAAAAACACTACAGATGTCAAACCTGCAGGATGTGATGATTAATTTGGGGTAGAGTGAATAGGAGTGGGAGTGGTAAATGCAGATATTAATATTTCCAGAGAATGTGACTGAAAAAGTAGGGATAAAATATTAACAGGACAAAGAATTCAGGGTATAATTTCATCTTTAGACATTTTGGATCGAATGTACTGGTGAGACAATCTGGTGAAACTTTTTAGAACACAGTTAAACATGGTCTGGCACTTAAGAAGGAGGTCAGAATTAGAGCTATATACAGTCACGTGTTGCTTAATGATGGGGATACATTCTGAGAAAAGCACTGTTAGGCAATTCCCTCATTGTGTGACCATCATAGTGTGTACTTACACAATCCTAGATGGTCTAGCCTACTACACACCTAGGCTATATGGGATAGCCTACTGGTCCTAGGCTACAACCTGTACAGTATATTACTATACTATCACTGTAGGCAAGTGTAACACAATGGTAAGTATTTATGAACATATCTAAACATGGAAAAGGTACAATAAATATATGGTATAAAAGATTAATAGTCCGCCTGTATAGGGCATTTACCATGAATAGAACTTGCAAGACTGGAAGTTGCTCTGGAGGAGTCAATGACACTGTATCCTTGAGCTACACTAAATTTATAAATTTTTTTCTTCAATAATACATTAATCTTAGCTTACTGTAACTAAAAAGGTAAAAAAAAGTTAAAAATGTTTTGACTCTTAGCTTAAAACACAAACACATTGTAGAGGTGTACGAAAATATTTTCTTTCTTTATAGCCTTATTCTATGTGTTCTATTTTTAAATTATTCTTATTTTTTAAATTTTAAAACTTTTTTGTTAGAAATGAAGACACAAACACACACATCAGTTGCAAGTACTGCATTTTGCAGTATCTATTGACAGGTACTGGAAAATCTTTGTAGAGGAATAAAGATAGGAGATGATAACTTGGAGAATGGGTAGGACTTAGAGGAACAGAAAGAAGAGGGGCAAATATTCCAGGCAGAAAGACAGATGGATGCAAGAACAGGACAGAAAGATGGAAATTTGACAATGTTTTTAAGGAATAAAAAGACAGCAGCTGAAGCAATTTTGGGGGAGCAAAAGGCTGGCTATAGAAATGGAAAAGCAGGATGGAGAGACAATGAGGTCAAAGAACTAGAATACTTTAATTTTGTAACACGAGGCCACTATTTTGGGCAGGGGTTTTCTTCCATCATTTCCAAGATCAACAAACTTGACCATTATAGAATTTTCTAGTCAGTAAGAAGAAATGTCCCAAGAGAGAACTAGTATCTGTGAAGCTTCTACTAAGTACCAGACGTTAGACGGAGAACCGTGGACCTTCATGATCTGTATTCATTAACGCTTCAACACTTGTTTTTTTCCTAATTAAATCACATCCTATCTGGGGTGGCCCAGGCCAGCCAGGGTTGGTGAGAAATTCCATTTCAATTCTTTCTGGGGAAGTGTAGGCCTCTTCCCTTTCCTCGGGGAAGCACCATAACCTCAGGATTTACACAATCTAGGAAAGGACCCTAGGTCTTCCCCATTAGTTATTAAGGAGCTTATTTTGTGTGCCCTTTGTTGTTGTCAGCTTAGTGCCCGGGACATTTCCCAGGCCTCTCAACCTCGAGGTGCTAATTGTGACATCCCCTCCCACACATTAGGGACCTTCACTAAGGCTACTGTCATAGGCATTAAGGAGGATAGGCAAAGACAGGGAGAGTCTTCTGGCTTGGGGCTACTTTTTGTGGATGGTGAGTGCCCAGCATTGACTTCTTTCTCTTAAGGGTTCCTACCGATGTTCACTGGGGATCCTTCTACCCTAGACTAGGCTGCTAAAAGCTCTTTTGTCTAGCCCAGATATTCTCCATCTAGATTCCTGCATCCTTCAAACTCCAAGGAGTATGAGTGCCGCTCTCCAAATGGTTCTTTTGAAGTCCCCTTGCTTATCTTAACATAGAGGGGACCTTCTAGAACCACCTCCTTGCTCTCTGTCATGGATGAGAGAGGGGAAATGACTCCATCCCAAATGAGTCTCATGATTCTCACTTCCTGGTGCAGAAAACCCTCAGTGATTTTTCACTGTCATACGGTCATGTGTCACTTAACAATGGGGATACGGTCCAAGAAATGTGTTGTTAAGTGATTTTGTCATCATACAGATATGAAAGAGTGAATTTATGCAAACTTAGATAGTAAAGCCTGGCCATCCCCAACATTTTTGGTATCAGAAACTGGTTTTGTGGAAGACAATTTTTCCAGATAGCTGAGAGGGAGAATTATCAGGCATTAGGTTTTCATAAGGAGCTGACAACCTAGATGCCTCGCATTCACAGTTTACAATAGGGTTCACACTCTTGTGAGAATCTAATGCCTCTGCTGATCTGACAGAAGACAGAGCTCCCCTTACCCACCACTTATCTCCTGCTGGCAGTCCTATTCCTAACAGGCCACTGACCGGTACCAGCCCATGGTTGGAGGTTGGGGACTCTGGTATAGCCTACTACACACCTAGGTTATATGGTATAACCTACTGGTTCTAGGCTACAAACCTGTACAGCATGTTGCCGTACTGAATACTGTAGTCAAGTGTAACACAATGCTAAGTGTGTATCTAAAGATAGAAAAGGTACAGTAAAAGTATGATGTTATAATCTTTTGGAACTGCCCTCTAATATGCAGTCTGTCATTTACCAAACATTATTATGTGGCACGGGACTATAAATATAACCTGGAGCTGGAGGGAGGGCTGAGGTGGCAGTTGCAGTTGCATAGCATCTCAGTGGGTCCCACAAGAAAGCGAGAGTATTTGGAATCTCTGCTGAATACCAGAAAAGTGTCATTTAATATCTTGCTTACATTGGCCCCAGAAGGTACATCTTAAGGAAGCACAAGATCCCAGGCCCTGTGACCAAATTATCCAGGCTTAAAACTCTGTTTTTTTTTAAACTACTAGCTATGTGATTTAAGGTGATAACATTTCTGGATAATCCATTTTCTCCATGTATCCATCTGTAAAATGGGGATTCTAAAGTGCCAATCTGCATAAAGTTGTTGGAGGAATAAATGGAGCTATATATATAAACCAGAGCGTAACACTGCTACGTGGTTGATGTCCCCAAACTTTGAGCTGCTACCATTCTCACCACTTCCTCCTGTGCATCAGTTTATGACATAGACTGTAGACAAACACTACAGATTATTTCTAGGCTTAGAGCATAGGTTTTTGTAAAATCCAACTCAAGAGTCAAGCATAAAAGAGGTAAAATACATGCAACTTCTTTTAGAACTATGGCTTACTTTGCTTTACGAATGCCATGAATCCCTTCAACTTTCAGGAAAGGCTGCTGCCTAGTTGGGATTGCAGAGTCTCTTCCAGTGTGCCTTTTACTTCTTTTAGGCTGGTTTGAGCAATGTGACAATGTTAATTCAGAGGGCAGACACACAGACACACTGGACAAACCAGACCTAGGCTTTAATCTCCCCTCTGATGCTAAATAGTAACTGTGACTTAGCACAAGTTAGGTACTTTTTCTGGGTCACCGTTCCTTTATCTAAAACAAAAAGATAATAATAGAACCTACCTCATAGAATTATTGTAAAGATTAAATAAGATAAGGTAAAGATGGGCTCAAAAAAATGGTAGCAAATGGACTCAGAATTAGAACTCATCTCCCAAAATAAAGTTTGCACACATTAGATTATGAACACACTATCTAAGAAGTAGATATTATAATTGGTGAAGATAGGGAAGGATACACTGAGAAAGGTGCTGGTTTCCTCTCATTTCTTAACTATTGTTAGAAATAGGCCAGGTGCAGTGGCTCATGCTTGTAGTCCTAGCTACTTGGGAGGCTGAGGTGGAAGAATTGCTTGAGCCCAGGAGTTTGAGACTGCAGAGAGCTGTGGTCATGACACTGCCCTCCATCCTGAGCTACAGAGTGAGACCCTGACTTCTCTCTACCCCTCCAAAAAAAAAAAAGAAAGAAAGAAAACAAAAAGAAAAGGAAACAGCGAGGCCACGTGGGAGTTCCACCCTCTGCGCTAGGAGCGTGGAGAGCTCTCTGCTTTCCTTAGTCTCAGCCAAATGGTTTTTGCACCCTGTTAGTCTTAAACTCAACCTAAGATGTCTCTCCTTCATTTCAAACCCTTGGAATTTATCTGACTAATTGATTTAATCCAGTTCAGATCAGGATATGCATTTTGAGTCTGTTCTTAGTTGGGCTTCCCCCACCCCGAATCACATCTTCCTCTTAGGGACTTAATGAAATGGCGTCTGGAACACTCAGTAACATGAAAACCAAGCACTGATCCTTCCCCCCCCCGCTCTCCAACTACTCCAGAGAAGAAATGGAAACAGAGAAGTGGTGCCTCAACTCTGGTAGAGAAGCTCTCCCTAGCCTGCCTTCCCTAAATGATCCAGTCTAGGCCAAGTAGTGTCACCAACACTTATTAAATCCCAAAATGTACTAATCCTTCTTTTTTCCTCTAATGTTTTCTTGAGGCTTCACTTTGTAGTTTCTCACCTGGTTAATCTTAGCTGAGTGGTTTTCTCAAGGAACATAATTATCATATAGCCCTGTTCTTGGGTGGTGGAGGTCTTCCATTGAGTAAATCACTTTGAGCTGGCATTACTTCTTGCTGGTGTGCTCTCCCACAGCCACTAGAGTGCTGGATGTCCAAGGACTCCCAATGGTGACCTTCTCCCTCTCTTTCATAAAGTTATCTTGCTTATTTGCTGATATCTAGATAGGGATTATGAAAGCATTAAGTCAATTAAGAGTTTGAATTCTGGTTGCTAGAGAGACAGAGATAGAAAGAGAGAGAAAGAGAGATTCCTCTCTAAAGGGCCATCTGGTACATCAAAATCATCTATAGAGATTTTAAACATACCTTTTTGGACTCATCCTAGGCTTTCTTGATCACATTTTTTTTTTTGGTTGCCCATTTAACTTTGTGTTGACTATGAGGTTTTGTTGATCCCAATCTCTCCACTTGAGTGGTTTCCTCCTTTGGATTCTGGGTGAGGTATGAAGAAGGTGGTGGAGTGTGCCTAGCCACCCACATGTGGGTATTTGACAGGTGAGTAGCTGAGAAATAGCAAGTGGGCAAGGATGTTGAGTGTGTGGATGAGGGGGTGATTGAAAATATAGACTGACATTCAAGTCAAAGACGAAGAGCATAAAGATAACAGTGTTGTTGAAGGTTCCAGTAAGTTCTGAACAGGTGTAGTCAAGTGGTTGTGCTTCTAAACTGGAAGGAGAGGAGGGTGTGATAGAGAGTAATGTCTTTCCAAATAAAGATTTTAGTGCATAATTGCAAAGATAGAACAATAACTCAAGTATTCAATGAGCAATATAAATGGGCCTTAGGTAATCTTAAAAATGAATGACTTGACAGTGACCTTCAGTCCTTACTTTCTTTCTTGATGATGTTACAATCTCTAACTAATTTCTGATTCCTTGACTTTTGTCTCTAGTTTGTAGCTACTCACATGTCTCTCAAACTGTTATTAGAACTTGGCCTCTTTGGCCATGACCTTGATGGAACCTGTAATATGGTTCTACCCTTCCATTGACATTTTCTACTGCCAGTTGCTCCAGGCAAACACCCAAATGAATCTCTGGCTCCTATGTCACACATCAACACTGATTCTCTTTGACACATTTCTTGCTGGGTCTACCTGGGCTCCTGCAATAAGGAATTGATGTTAGGTTTCTTGTCTCCTTGTCCAGTGCTTTTTCTAATTTACACTGTCATGTTTCTCTACATTCATGGGAGCCTGGCTTTCTCTTTGTGGCCAAAGACTTGGTTTCCTCCTCTAGTCATCCACTCTTCAGAGCTCTATTTTTGCGTTCCACAGGCTTTTCCAGACCTTCACTCAGACAGTCACCCTCAGTAGTAACATGATTGCACTTTGGGGATGGCCTGTCTGTTGCTGCTCTTTCTCAGCTTTTTAATTCTTAAGAATATTGATTTGAGGTCTTTCCTCAATGTGTTACTGAGGATTTTCTCTTGTTTGGGATCAGCTGACTCAGTTGTAAGAGTGATCACACAATAACTCAGAATACCAAAGAAAGGGCCTTTCAGTGGAGAGGCAGAAGATTCTGTCCTACTCTGCTGCTGATGCTGATTAGGGTTAAGTCTTGCATTGACTTGAGTCAGATAAAGGTGCTTTGTGTTTTAGTACTTTCTTTGTTTTTTCTTTTTTCTTTTGTGTTTTAGGACTTTAACAAGGCACTAGGACATAAGGCCTACAATTTTCAACAGTCATTGTCACCCAATCTTCATTTGCAACCCATAAGCTTTCAGGGAAAAATGGAATTTTTTTTTGCCAGGCTCTATGCAACCTTGCATTTATCCAATGCTGTCATGAGACTGGCAGTCAATGTATTCGGTCATAGTGAAAAAGGCAAAACAAAGATTTCTACTACAAACGTATATTTTCTAAAATCTAGAGTCATGGTAAGAAGAAGGGATAACTAGATTTATGTTTCTTCACTGTTCATTTCCTTTCGATCTGTGTGAGATATCCTAATTAAAGCCCTCAAAGTTGACTAGAGAGGTAGAAAGAACACAATCTTTGGGACGAGGCATATTTGATTTTGAGTAGAGTCCCATCTACAATCTATGTAACCTAGGGCAAGTTTTTACTCTCTCCAAGCCTTTGTCTTCTCATTAGCAATACAAAGATAATAGTACCTGTCTTACCCAGTTTGTTGAAATGCCTGCCATGTAAGAGGTACTTGTGGACACTGTGGATTGGCTTACTGAAAATTCATCCCATACTCCCAAGGTTGAACCCCTCACACTGCAGAGACTTGAAAATGAAAAAAGACATGTACTACACTCTCTTGCAGCTCAAGTGCTGGATGTGTTTTAGGTTCCATCAGTTGCATACACTCAAATAAGACCTGAATATAGGATGAAGTTAAGGAGAGAGAGAGCTATTGGCAGAGTAAGGTGACTATTCTGTGAACACAGATTGTGGAAGAGGCAATGTGACTCTGCTGTCAGCAGCTTCCAAAGGGAGTGGCTTCTTGCAACAGCATTCACTTCCTCACTGTGGCAAAGGCTGTATGATACTGGGGCCGAGAGCTGATCCTGGAAGCTTAGTAACAGAAATAAAACTGAATAAGTGGTAGCTAGTCCTCTTCTCTCCCTCATTGTGCCTACATCTATGCTAACATTATACTAGATTCTGGCAAATGAAACAAGGAATAGGGCACAGTCCCTGTCCTTGAGGAACTTGTATGGAAAAAACACATTTGTAAGTGAATATATTTTTAAATGATTTAAGCTCCATATGTTATCATCAAAGTGCTTCAAGAATCATAAGTTGGAGTCAATAACAATAGCTTTATGAGTCAGGAAAGGCTTCAACGAGCTGACATTTTACAGAATCAAGAAGACTGAGTAGGAGATCATTAGATGGTAAAAAAGGGAGGGGTGGAAAAAGAGAAGGACATTTGTAATTAAGCACTCAGTGTTTGCAAAGGAGCAGAGATGTGAAAATACTCCTGTGTTCAGAGAAGTGGGAGAAGCTTGGCATGGTGGGAATGTGGCATAATGGGAGTAGGATGGGGAGGAGATGGGTTTGGAGACTCAGACTAGGACCAGATTGCATAGAACTATATGTGCCTAATTAGGAAATTTGAATTTGATCATCCAGTGATAGTGAGCCAGCCGGGATTTTGAAGCAAGAGCACAAAAATAAACAATATTTTTGTTCATGAGGAAAACTCTGGCATTAGTGTGGAGAATAAATTGCAGGGTGAAGTATCTTTACAAGCAAACAGTAAGCTGTTAAAAAAAAGTGAGTGGAAATGAGGGTGGTGGCAGGAATGGAGAAGAGGGCAGAATTTAGAATATATTTTTAAGATGAAACCTTATAGGTTTGGAGACCAATTAGATTAGGAGGAGAGGGAAAAAAGAAAATGAGGTTTCTAGCCAGAATATAGATTTCATTGGAATAAGAAATTTGCTTGTTTATGGATTTGTCTTCAGTACCAAGAATAGTTCCTAGCACATAGTAGGTAGGCAGTAAATATTTATTAAATGAATGGGGTACATGGTGATACCATGAACTGCGTTGTCTTGGATAATGAAGTTATTCTTGAATGTCTGCAGGTCATCCAAGTAGGAGTGTTCATTGTGCACGTCTGGTGCTGAGGGGAAAGATCCAGGTTGAAGGTACAAACTGAGAAGTAAGTCAACAGCATAGAGATAGAAGGTGACATAGATAAGGCATTCCAGGGAGAATATGTCAAGTGAAGAAAGAACCACTGGTGGATTTCTAGGACCCACTAGACTTTAAAAATTGGGGAGTAGAAGAATCTTGTGAAAAAGATTGAGATGCAGTGACCAAAGGGGGCACTACCCAGGAAAGAGTCACATGTTGGAAGGTCAGAAAAAACTTGTCAGTACACAGTGTCAACTCTGTGGCATGACCAAAAGGCATAAAGATTAAAATAGGGCATTGGATACATAAATTACGGAATCTTTGACACTTTTGCTGGTGCCATTTTTTTTTTTTTTTTGAGTTGGAGTCTC
>NW_007247405.1:88531-117408 GCF_000164805.1 Carlito syrichta
TCCCAAAGGCGCGGGATTACAGGCTGAGCCACCGAGCCCGGCTGCTGGTGCCATTTTAATAGAATGATAGAGGTATGTTTTGCAGTGAGCAGGTCTATGCAAACCTATCCCTAAAAGTCCAAAGGAGCCAAGAGGCCAGAGAAAGAGCCTGACATATCCAGTTGCTTAGAAAGAAAACATTTAACAGGGACTTATGGACAGAAGTCATGTCTGTGTCTCAAATGGCAGTGAGGCAAGATGGTGGATCCCTGTCCCATTATCCCCCCAGACCTAGGGCTTATATAACAAAGGGAAGCCAGCTCGGTGGCTCAGTCTGTAATCCTGCGCCTTTGGGAGGCTGAGGTGAGTGGATTGCCTGAGCCCACGGGTTCGAGACCCGCCTGGGCAGTAAGACCTCATCTCTACAATAAATAAAAAAATCAGCCGGGCCTGGTAGCGCGCACCTGTAATTCCGGCTACTCGGAAGGCTGAGGCGAAGGATCGCCGGAGCCCAGCAGGTCGAGGCTGCGGTGGCTGGAGCGGCCACTGCACTCCAGTCTGGGCGACAGAGTGAGACTCCAACTCAAAACAAAACAAAACAAAACAAAACAAAGGGAAGGGGTGGTTCTGAAGAGATCTGGAGGACAATTGAAGTATGATAACATCAGGATTATTTGACCTTAGGGCAGAATTTATTGTAAGTACCTGCTTTTACAAAAGGAATAATAGGTCAATGGGAAATCTTAGAGTTCTTCTCATAGCTGGAGTTGAGTAGGAATCAATATGGTGGATTAACAACCAAGGTGGAGTTATTTTGGCCTCCTTAAGATAGGAATCAGATTACAATGTTTTTGGCACTGAATAGAAGGTAAAAAGTTAGAGATAATAAGTGTAGACTTCTACTTTAAGAAGTTTAGAGGCAAAGAGAAAGAGGGGGAAAAAAGCGTAACCACAGAAAGCAAGACTTTTTTACTTAGAAGTGACAGAAGCCCACCCAAACTAGTTTAAGGGTTTAAAAAGTTAAGTGGAGTTATTGGCTTATTTAATCAAAACATATGTTGGGCAGGGACCTTAGAACAGCAGAGTCATCTCTTGGTCTCATAGCTCAGTTTTCCTCTCTATGCCAGTTTTATTCTCTTAGCAAATTTCTCCAGGAGGAATAGACTACTGGCAACTTTAGACTCCTACTCCTATAGTTTTGAAATTAAAGAGAAAAAAAAAAAACTTCCTCCTTCCACTCCAGTTTTAAAATTCCAGATAAGAATTCTAATTGGTCCTCTTGGGTCATATGACTGTCCATTGGACCAATCACTGTGGCCTGGGTCTTGCCATTGGCTAAACTTGTTCTTCTCTAGAGGAGTCACTGTGACAGACAGATGTACTCCCATAAGAAGATGGCAGCTCCCATATGGAACATATGTTGGAATGAAGTAGGGGTAAGGCATGGGGAGGAAAAAGTAGAGTGTCTCAAACATGACCATGGGAGAATAACTGTGAGCAAATTTTCTCTGCTATGAGAAACAGAAAACAGAAAGCAGTAGGTTGAGTGGTGAATAGAAAGGGGAAAGGAAACTAAAACAGTAAATGCAGGTTGCTCTTTCAAAAAGATTCTCTATGCAAACCTACCATTAAAGTTCAAGGAGCTGAGAGGCCAAAGAAAGAGGTTGACATATCCAGTTTCTTAGAAAGAAACATTTAATAGGGACTTGTGACCAGAAGCCATATCTGTATCTCAAGTGGCAGCAAGACAAGATGGTAGACACATGTGCCATTACCCCCCAGACCTAGGGCTTATAAACCATAAGGAAAGGGTGGTTCTGAAGAGATGTGGAAGACAATTGAAGTATGATAACTTTAGGGTTGTTTTGTCTGGAGAATGGCCTAAGCAGATGATTTTCTCTCCTTTAGTGTCTGAAAGTTCTCATGAGCCACCCTAACAAACATAACAATGTAAGTAAAAGCATTACAATGACTGTGCAAATCCAGCTAGAAGAAGATTTCCATTTTCCATATTTGCTGGTGAAGGGGATAAGTCTAATGCAGAAGATGAGATTAAAAACACAGGAGAGGGAGGAAGGGGCTCACTGATGGAGCAAGTTCTGGGGGGTCGCATAGAGAGTGGATCTGATCTTGGAGAAGAGAGTCACCTTGCCTCTAGGAAAGAAGCAAATGAGGTAAAGCACAATTATGTAGATACTTATATAGATTGCTAAGGGGTTATAAATATGTTCAGAGTGAAAAGAGTAGAAGAAAAAAATACTACATACTTCACATGGCCTTTGCCTGTGAAGCAGATAGCACAGAATGGTTTAAGTGAAAAGGATGAGCCCGGCTCAGTGGTTCAGCCTGTAATCCCGCGCCTTTGGGAGGCTGAGGTGAGTGGATTGCCTGAGCCCATGGGTTCGAGACCCGCCTGGGCAACGAGATCTCATCTCTACAATAAATCAAAAAATCAGCCCTGCATGGTAGTGCATGCCTGTAGTTCCAGCTACTTGGAAGGCTGAGGCAGAAGGATTGCCGGAGCCCAGCAGGCGAGGCTGCAATGGCCGGGAGTGGCCACTGTACTCCAGTCTGGGTGACAGAGTGAGACTCCAACTCAAAAAAAAAAAAAAAAAGAAAAGGATGGTGTGTGGGGTGGAGACAGGAATTTGAAGAGAGTGCTGAAAATATGGCACTGCCATGATGCAGGGTGTGAATGAGGATAGGCTGGGGATAAAGTAAAGGATTTGGGGGCAGTATGATGAACCCTTGATGAGATGCCTGAATCACTTAGAAGAAATGGATGTTGAGTAAATCATAAAATCTCCCATTTTTGAACTCTTCCTAAATGCTGAGTGCTATGCTAAGCACTTCACTTGCACTTCATTCAGTAAGCCCAGTCACTTGTACAATGAGTAGGATCATGCTCCTTTACAGGAGAGAAAACTAAGACAATGAGAGGGTCTTGCTCAAGTTCACGCACCTAGAAAAGTGGCAGAGATAGGATTTGGTTTTAGGTCTCTCTGACCTCAGAGTCAGAACTACAGAGCTCTCTTCTGTCAGTGTCCACTCAGACACATCCTGATCCCACCTCTGGTAAAGTGATACTGCCAGCATGCTTAGAATGAGTAAGTTCTTTTTCTCAGGTGTCCAGGCTGTTTCCACTTCCCAGTTGCTTTGCTATCCACTGAGACCCTGTAGGCTATCCACAGAGAACTTGAATGCTCAAAACCCAAAGTTACAGCAGTTTGCAGTTTCTCTTGGGCTGAGTCAAACAAAGAGCATTTGCATCTAGCACTGACTTTCTAGCATCATGACCTTGGGCACAGTGCTCGGCTTTTACAGGAACAATCGTGAGCTCATCAGATGGTATGCAGCAGAAATGACCAACTGAACAGAGCCAGATGGCATAGTTGAAGGCACATGAGATTCAGAGTAGAGAACCCAAATTAGAAATGGATCTGCCACATTTCTACTAAAGAAAGTACCAGCAGCGTTCCTGGCATACAGTAGGCACTCAAATCTTAGTTTTTACATGATTGCATTATTATTACTAGTTAGACAGGAAAGAGTCATATGTCTTTAGTTTGAAAAGCTAATGTGCTTGTGCTTTCATACCTTCTCTGCTAGTCATGTAGACCAGCATTCCCCACTGGGGGCGATTTTGCTTCCTGGAAGAAAGTTGGTAATGTCTGGAGGCATTTTTGGTTGTCATCAGGTGGAGGAAGGTACTGGAGTCTAGTGAGTTGAAGACAGGGATGATACTAAACATCCTGCAATACACAGGGCAGCCCCCACAGCAGAGAATTATCTGGCCATAGAACTGATGTTGAGAAATCCTGCTATGGAGGAAAGCACTGCTGAAATGAAACCAGTAGGAAGAAATGGTGAGTGGTAAGATGAAGGAGAGGAAAGGTCACACCCTTTCAATGTGTAGCCCAGGTCCCTCAAGTAGAGCTTTGAAAAAGCTCTGTCTGTAGAATACAAACAGACCTGGTCAACCAGCAGAGCAAATGGCCTCTGAAATACTGCTGTGTCTTTTCTTCCTCTCCACATCTGATGAAGACAGTGACTTGTGTCTGGCAGTTTGCTGTTATTCATCTTCTTTGTTAGGGAACATTGCCCAGGACTCTTTGTGGTCAACATTGCTTGGTGTGTAATCAAGACTGTGACCACTTTTTCTGAACTAAAAATTGACGATGAGTCAAGTTCATACTTGACTTGAGTGTATTTATAGGTACAAGGGACAGGGTTTTTGAAATTGGGACAAGTCTGGAGTTTCCAGATTATGTCATTGGAAAAGAGAAGACAGGAAGAGCCATGGGCACGAAACTGTGAGATCCAGGTACCAATCTCAGTTCCTCTGATTGCTGGCTGCCTAGTCATCATAAGATGCCCCTAAGCTTCTCTGAGCCTCAGTTTCTTCATTTGTAAAGTTAGATTAATGATACTTAGCCTCAAGTGGTTTATGTGAAGTGGTTGACATAATGCATTTGAAGGTGCTTTGAAAATTGGTAAGTCCAGTCAGCCAATGTTATTACTTAAGATGTTTTAATAAACAGTAATAATGGTTGGGGATGGTGGCTCAAGCCTGTAATCCCAGCACTTAGGAAGGCAGAGGCCAGAGGATTGCCTGAACCCAGGGGTTTGAGGCCAGCCTGGGCAACTTGGCGAGATCTCATCTCTACAATAAATCAAAAAATTAGCTGGACGTGGTGACATGTGTCTGTAGTTCCAGCTACTTGGAAGGCTGAGGCGGAAGGATTGCCCAAGACTAGTAGGTCGAGGCTGCAGTGGCCATGAGCATGTCTCTGTACTCCAGCCTGGTCAACAGAGTGAAACTGTAACTCAGAAAAACAAACAAAAACCACACAACAAACCACCCCCAATAATAACGACATATACAAGGTGTGAGTAGAAAATGATGAGATGATATTTTCTATATTAAAAATATATGCAAATGTAGCTAGATTTGCCTAACTGTACATAGACATAAGAGCAAGGTCTTTGGCTGTTTTCTTACTTTTTGGCACATATGCTAAAGAAAAGCCACGCAGATGATGTTGGAGAATAGAGTTAAGATTTTTGCTCTTTCCCTTTTTTCCCTTATTTTGCAAATGTAAAACAATATATGCAAGGGAGCCCAGCTTTCTGACTAAATGGCTCTCAGAATATAGTGAAAAAGTGAAATGTGTAGTTGGAATTATCATAGGGTAGTCGGCAATCTTGATTAGATACATTTGGAGTCTAATACAGTTCTGATAAACAGAAAGTTCTATCTTTCATTGAAATAAAATCTGAGCAACAATCCCTTCCCACCACTCGCAACAGAATGTTCCTGGATTTTTTTTTTGTTTGATAGGTTGATTTTTCTCAGGACAGCAAACTTTTGAGAAGGCCCTGTAATTCATTTACAGCTAACCTCTTGGAGTAAAAGTCTTTTTAGAAATGTACATTTCTTCTGGCTCATAAATGATTGTATTTCCTGTCAGTTAGGCTAAATTTACTAGTTTTTATATAGTAGGCATTCAATAAACATTTGTTGAAGGAGTGGACGAGGAGGAGGACGTGACATAATGTACAACAAGTGACTATTAAACTACTATGTGCCTGATTCATACTAGTTGTTCAAAGAGATGTTTGGATTTGTAACCATTGAGACACTGTGAATGAGGATGTTAAAGGAATGTTCTGTGGATTGTGAAGCAGACCTTAGAGAGAAATATTCTAGGGGCTCCTGTGAATATCTTCACTTTCTTGGTAAAAGGGGCAGACATGGATGGAACTGCCTCTGTTCTCCTTATTCTTATGTTGAACACAGATATGGTGGCCAAAATTGTGGCATAAAGTGACAGAAATGAGGCCCAAAGCCACACCTCAAGTGTGGCTGAGCACAAAGCTCAAAGGAGCATGTGCTCCTGACTGTGTAAAGGGCCCAGCATATCAGCCCTACACTGTATGCCTCCTGGCTTGTGGTTATGTGAAAAAACAAAACAAAAAACCCCACACAAACCAAAGCCTTTATTCAGATAAGCCACCAGATGCTGGATTTGTCGTGAGGTACATCCTAGTCTTAAGGATGCAGCCCACATTAGATGCCCAGACGCATCTATACATGACATCCCTCCAATAATAGGGTGACATCTTGGGGAAGAGCAAAGACTATTCTCTGCGTTTCTCTATACTTGCCTTTAATTGTATTTTTTAGCAAGTCTAAATTGACATTTCATATACGATTTCCATTACTTTAACTTTCTTTGATCTTTCAGTCCATATTCACCAGTGCCCATTCATTTTAGTATATTTAAGAGTAGGGTGAAGTCCATACTCAAGTTTCAGGCCCCACTCAGCTCAGATATTTGCCAATGTCCCTGAGGGTCACATGAGTCTACACCTGGATCTGCCCTCTGGACATGGAGGAAGTGGGCAGAGATGTCAGCTCTCCCTGGAAGAGCAGAATTTCTCTAGTCCAAGGGTTCCCTGGAGGTGTACTAAAAAACTTATTGAAAAAGTTAGTGGAATGTTGGGAAGGTCAGGATCCAGTCTCTCTCATCTCTTTCTCCCTTCTCCTGTTCCCCATTTTGATCTGTGTTGTATAATGTACATTAGAAAAAGGGTTCTATGACTAGAAAACCTTGTTTCACAGATTAGTCACCTGAGCACCACAGAAGTTAATTTAACCAATACTTGTTGAGAATCCACTATCTACACGGTGCCACTGCAGGCAGGTCTACATACTGCACAAACCCAGGGATGTAGTTTTCATGGCTTACAGTATAAATGCCACCCTGGCATTGTACAAGAGGCAGCTGAACTGCAGTGCCATGCAGATGAGCAAGAGAGTGTTCTTACCCTGAGGAACCAACCATTGTGTGTAAGGAAGGAATGGGGAAGATACCAGACACACTGGGGTTGTTGTGTAAGACAGAGCAAGATAAACAGAAATATATCCGCTCAATATTATGGAAGTGTAAGGAGATGACAGGAGGTGCTATTTAAGATAGATCTTGAATGAAAACTAGAGCTGTGGCTTAGTCTTCACTGGCAATAGTAAAATGAATCTTTACTGAGTATAGATGACAGGTGAATACATAGGTCTCCTTACATTTAAGCCTCATGTAAAGCAAGTTTATTATCCCCATTTCACAGATAAGGACACTGAAAGAAAGAGGTTGAAGGATTTGCCCAAGGTTTTATAGCTCATAACCGGGAACACAGAATTAAAAACCAGATCTAGTTGCTGTCAAAGTCTGGGCTCTTTCTAGGTTCATGCCGAAATAACTTTAGGCAGAGGAGAAGGAAATTGTTTTACTAATCTGAGATGGAAACTACTCTATAACTACCAACTCTATAACATGGTGGTCTGAATATTTACTCATCTAACTAACAGAGCCCTCTGCCAAGTTACACAAACGGTTGTAATTGTGCAGTCTTAGTCTCGGTCTAGGTGTCTGTCCCTGATTTCAGGGTCATTCACCTCCCTGTCGTGCACACAGACACACGAATCAGGAAATAAGGATGAGGACTTGCGTGTGTATGAAGAACAATTGATTCTATCACAAGAGTGGTGGAAATTGACTCTAGATTGAATG
Source organism: Carlito syrichta (assembly GCF_000164805.1). Lineage (NCBI taxonomy): Eukaryota > Metazoa > Chordata > Mammalia > Primates > Tarsiidae > Carlito > Carlito syrichta. Next base: position 96,082 of record NW_007247405.1, read on the forward strand.
CCAAGGTGCAGAGTTGTGTTAGAAGCTGAAAAGTTGAAGGCTTCTGTGACCCCTCCACATCCTATCAGATTTGTTTTCTGTCAACCTGGGCTTTCTGACAGGCATGGTCTCTCTGGAAATCAGATCCCAGAAAATGGCTTGTGTTCTGGTTCTTATTTTAGGAAGTGAATCCAGAAAACAGGAGGCAGGGAGCAGGAGAAAGTGAATGGAGTAGAAGGGGGTACCACACAGGACTGTGGTCTTGAGTTGGTCACTGCTGTGAGTAACTGGAGGCTCAACCTCCCTGGAACCTTCTGAGAAGTCGTGTAGAAAGCACCTCCGCATTGTCTGGCCCGGGACAGACCTGGGTACCTGAGGGTTAACTCCCTCACAATGCTGAGTAGGGTCCCTCCCACGGTGTCCTCCCAATTGCAACTGGGAAGAAGCAAGGTGCACCCAGAGGAGGTCAGGTGGGGACAAAGGACTTCCAAACAGGTCAGAAGGCACTTTGAGGAAGAGTCTGAAGCAAGATTCAACACCAGATCAATTTATGTGAGCTTTCATGTAAATGAAATAATACAATAGGTGGCTTTTGTGTCTGGCTTCTGTCCCTTAGCATGGCGTTTTCAAGGTTGGAAAGCAAAGTTTGAAAGTTTTTTGTTTTACTGCACGCACCAATCTCCTAGGTTCTGTTCAGAGTCAGCCCCCAGAGGCATCACTGCTTGCAGAACAGCGGGCCCTGGTGGACACTAGGTGAAGTCCTCTGGCCCAACTGCATGGACAGGCATTTGCCAGGCCACTCTCTGAGTGAGGGAATGAAGGCAGGAGGGTTCTTTTAAAAAGCCAGGGGAGCCGGGCCCGGTGGCTCAGCCTGTAATCCCGCGCCTTTGGGAGGCTGAGGTGAGTGGATTTCCTGAGCCCGTGGGTTCGAGACTCGCCTGGGCAGCGAGACCTCATCTCTACAATAAATCAAAAAAAAAAAAAAAAAAAAAAAAACCAGGGGAACCGGGCTTGGTGGCTCAGCATGTAATCCCATGCTTTGGGAGGCTGAGGTGAGTGGATTGCCTGAGTCCGCGGGTTTGAGACCCGCCTGGCCAACTTGGCGAGACTTCATCTCTACAATAATTAAAAAATTAGCCGGGCGTGGTAGCGTGTGCCTGTAGTTTCAGCTTCTTGGAAGCCTGAGGCGGAAGGATCGCTGGAGCTCAGCAGGTCGAGGCTGCGCCGGTTGAGGCTGCGGTGGCCAGGAGCGTGCCACTGCACTCCAGTCTGGGCGACAGAGTGAGACTACACCTCAAAACAAAACAAAACAAAACAACAAAAAAACCAAAGTCAGGGGAATTTTAAAAAATCAACTTTAGCGTGTCCCTGCTACTGCAGCTTTACTAAAACAAGTTTGCAGGGGGAAAGCATGTCAAATAGGTGTTATCAATTGTTGGTAATCACAGTCTATATTATGAGAATCTGTAAGGTTGAGATAAGTATATGGGGCCATTTGCATTGCCTGAGATTACTCCAGCGGGATTTGATGTTTTCATAGGTTAGCCCCAATGGAACAGCAAGTGCATTTGGAGAAATCCATACTTAAAGTTATGTTAAATATCCATAAATTAAACCTAAACACAGTTGTGCTATTAATTCAACTATTAGCAGCAATTAAATGTTAAAGTTCTGAAAATCATCCTATCAAAATTCAAGTCTATGGCAAACAAGATAATGAAGAAGCATATTCTTATGTTAACAAGGCTGTATTATACCTTGTTCTCCCCCAGTGAGACTTGTTAAATAGATCTTTAGCCAAATATCTATTCCCATTGTTTGGTTCCTCCACTACTTCAGCAGCAGCATTGTTCTCAGCATGTCCTCTTCTCCTGACATAAAACTGGACCCAGAGCAATAGAAGAGTCACCTAGTAAGAGGTTTCATGGAGAGCAGGTGGAAAGCTAATATCCGTGAGTCCAAACAAGGGCCTCTTTGGGGTGTGCTTCGATGGCTCCATGAACTTCTTTTCAGCAGTGAGTGCATCGGTGATGACTTAGTTATGTAAGATGTCTGAGTTCTTCCTTCATGAGCGTGTGTCTGTTTACCCTGAGATGTTGTGGCAAAGTAATTCCAAACCTGAGAGAGCTTGTACATCATGTTTACCTGTTCCAAAGAAGTCACCTGGAGGTCCAGCCGGAAGAGACATTGGTTTATAAGAACTTAGGGGAGGCACCGATGGCGGCTGGTTGGTGAAAAATTAATGCCTTGAGACAGTACAGCAAGCAGTTTTATAATTCAGCAAGCTAGTTATTCAAATGGCTATACAGTGTTTACAGTTACATTGTGTGACACCTACATTGCTTTCAGCATTGCTTGATCACCTGCACCCCATGACTGATGACTGGGAGTATGCATATCCTTCAAAGACCAGCCTTGGCCAAAGGCTGCTCCCTGTGAGAGCAGGAAGAAAGAATCCAGGTATGGGGGAAACAGTCTATGTCCTGACAATACCTCACAGGTGTATATGTATATGTCCTCCATGAGGATATGTCTAGTCTGTTAGTAAAGCTGAATATAAAGATACATGGTGTACTCAAAGCCTGGGAGAGTAGCTAGCATATAGTAGGTGCTCAGTAACTGTTTTTGGATTCATTGTCTAAATCAGGCATGTCCAACCCACAACCTGTGGGCTGCATGCAGCCTAGGACAGCTAGTAAGTTCACAATCATGCCTTATGCATAACATCACTTTTTGGCAGCACATACATTTGTGAGCAGCTGTTTTCAATTATGAAGCACATGAAGAGCAAAATTCGAATAACCATTTCTGACGAGCACTTTGAGAACTCACTAAGAACTGCAACCACTTCTATCGAACCAGACACTGATAGATTAGTTTTAGAAAAATGAGGTCAAATTTCCCATTAGTTTTATATTGTTCTCATAGACATGGGTTCTAGTTCTGACCCTGTGGTTTGTGTTTTGTCTAGCTTCTTAAGATCATGTGAAAACCAGATGAAATAATGTGCTTTAATATAGTAATTTAGAATAATAAATTTCTTTTTTTTTTTTTTTTTGTTAAGTTGGAGTCTCACTCCATTGCCCAGACCGGAGTGCAGTGGCACGCTCCCGGCCACCACAGCCTTGACCCGCTGGGCTCCATCGATCCTTCTGCCTCAGTCTTCTGAGTAGCCAGAATTACAGGTGCGCGCTACCATGCCTGGCAAATTTTTTATTTATTGTAGAGATGAGGTCTCGCCAAGTTGCCCAAGTGGGTCTTGAACCTGTGGGCTCAGGCAATCTACTCACCTTGGCCTCCCAAAACGCTGGGATTGCAGGCTGAGCCACCGAGCCCGGCCCAGAATAATAAATTTCTACAATGTGTCTTTTTAAAACCAATGATCATAACTGGCATTATGCAGTCTTTGGTTTGGTTCAATTTAATCACTTGAGTGCCTACTACATGTAAGATATAGGTACAGACATTGCTTAGGAGTCCCAGAAAAGTTAGGCACAGTCCCTGTTCTAAAAGAGTTGATAAGATTTGATAAAAGGAAAGGAGAATAAGATAAGTATGAAAATAAGAATACCAGGTGAGCTATTCAAAATACTTAGTCATTAGTAGGACATCAGCAACGAACTGTAAAAATGGAAGTCTACTGTTAGAACTGAATATCAATCTTAGGCAGAAGTGTCTTCAGAATAATGTCTTCACTAGTCAAAAAGAGAACAAAGAGTAAAGTCATAGTGCTACTCAAACTTTCCCATGGAAGTACGTAAAACAGCCGATAAGAATTAAAAAATACATTTTTAGTAATCTCAGCCTGTGTGAACCCAAATGGCCTGCTATGATTTTGAAATTACTTTTAAATCCTGGGCTTTATCCCAAACATCATGGACATTTTGCATTCTATTCCATAATGTATCCCATTGCGTTGTGTTATAATATAAAATACCACCCTCCCACTCTGTTCAGAATCTGAATATAATTGACACTCTAGGTAGCCTTGGTGAATCTATTTAGATATACTTGACTACCAACCTAAAAAAAAAAGAAATTGAGGCAGAGTTAGCACAAAGAGTTTATTTGGGCCAATTTTGAGGACTGAAGTCTGATATACTTCCTTGTTGCCTTTGTGTGCTCCAGAGAACAAAATAGACACTCAAGGTTATTTTTGTTTTTTTGTTTTTTTTTAAAGAATGAATTAGGAGACAGGGCAATTACAAAAGTTGTTTGTCACGAGTTCTTATTGGTTTACAGAAATAACATCGCATGGTGATTGGTTGTACATTGTTGAACTATAGGGCGTATGCATTTTATGGCTTCTTGGCATCAGTTAGCCTAAAGTTCTCATAGCAAGTAACTTCAAGAGGAAGTGGCTTCAAGAGGGAGTGAGATGTGACTGCTCTTGCTTTTCAAATGCCTTTCTGGGTCTGATAATTTAAAGGGGCTCACTTTTCTTAGATACAAGTTTTTTCTTCTTTGTTGTAATGTTATAGCCATAAAAGGTTTGTTGCCCAGTACACACAGCAAGTCAATATACTCAAACACTGGGTTGCAGCAGAGAAAAAGTTTTTGCCCAGTACACACAGCAAGTCAATACACTCAAACACTGGGTTGCAGCAGAGAAAAAGTTTTTTTGTTGTTTTTGTTTTGAGTTGGGGTCTCACTCTGTTGCCCAGGTTGAAGTGCAATGACACTCTCATGACCACACCAGTGTTGACCTGCTGGGCTCCGGCAATCCTTCCGCCTCAGCCTTCCAAGTAGCAGGAACTAGAGGTGCGCGCTACCCCACCCGGATAATTTTTTATTTATTGTAGAGACAAGGTCTCGCCAAGTTTCCTGGACTGGTCTCGAACCCATGGGCTCAGGCTATCTACTTGCCTCGGCCTTCCAAATTGCTGGGATTACGGGCTGAGCCACTGAGCCTGACCAAGAAAAAGTTTTAATCATAGTATCACCACACAAGGAGATGAGAGAAAACCCCAAATCTATCTGCCGGAGGAGTTTGGGGCTAGGAATTTTAAGGATTTTGGAGTGGGCCAAAGTGCGGAGATTGTGGGTTGGTTGTGGAGTGCAGGGTGAAGTCATGGGATAGGGGGAGGAAGAAATTGTATTTTCATGCTGATCCTGTTCCTCTCTGGGAGTCTCCAAACTGGTTGATGCCAGCTCTTTTGCTGGAATTCGGGGTTCAGAAAACATCTTTAACAATTCTTTTTTTTTTTTTGAGTTGGAGTTTCACTCTGTCATCCAGACTGGAGTGCAGTGGCCGCTCCCGGCCACCACAGCCTCTACCTGCTAGGCTCCGGCGATCCCTCCGCCTCAGCCTTCCAAGTAGCTGGAACTACAGGCGCGCGCTGCCACACCTGGCTAATTTTTTATTTATTGTAGAGATGAGATCTCGCCAAGTTGCCCGGGTGGGTCTCGAACCCGCGGGCTCTGGCAATCCACTCACCTCGGCCTCCCAAAGCACTGGGATTACAGGCTGAGCCACCAGATGCTACTGTCAGAGACCCCTGTCTATAGGAACAATAGGGATGCAGAGCAATTCTTAAATAATCCTATGACCTCAATGTGAGAAATTCTACCTATAGAAATATCGGGGATGTGAATAGTCATTATCTAGTGCTACATAAATTATAGCCACAAGGAAGTGGGCCAAAGGGCAGCCTGATTAATGCTGAATTATCACTGTATTTCTGTACAGAACCTGGCATGCAATTCTTGTCAATCCTGTGGGGATGGTTTCAATGCTTCCTTGCACTCTGGAGGATGTACCCAGTTGAAAAGCTGGGGACCATCATTGGAGAATCATGGAGTCAGATCATTTGATCAGAAGTAGATATTTATTTCAAAAGATCGACTACTCTTTGGGTTTGCATACTTTGTGTGTGAAAAATAGCACATCCTTTTCACTTTATTTTATTTATGCCAAGCCTAGGTGACTTGGGATTCTGTCATTTACTGTGAGGTTTTGCAATCAAATTCATAGTTTTCCTGTTTCTAGACTAGTTCTTAAACTTCCTGGTTGACTTCTCAGGGTTCTGTAAGGTCAAGCAGGGTCAGCATTTTGCTTCACACTCTACTCACCTCCCCTACCCCTCAATGGTTCTCTGAGATCTCTGGTGATGCTTTGATGACCAAATTCAATTACATTTTCTCATACTCAAATACCTTGACCTTTGCAGCGTTTGGAAATGAGGGACTACTTTCTCACTACATGGCACAAAACCTTTATGAGACTTTTGTGAGAATGCACTTTAATTTTCTTCTAGTTTCCACTGTCACCGTTGTGAGTTTTCTTCCTGCTCTTGCCTTTTCTGTGTGGGTGACCTTCCAGTTTTGATTTTAAACTGTTGGTGTCTCCCTTTTTACTATTCATCTTTGGGCAAACAAATCCTGTCTTACTTTCAATGACTACTAACATAGCATATGATGCTAAATGCAATTCTTCATAGATAACAATCTTAGCCCCATCTCTACCTGATCTTCAACCTTATAATCTCCCAGTGTGGGAGACATTCCATGGTTCTGTCTTCCTGTCACTCAACTCCAACAAGTCCTGAGCATAAGTCCTAGTCCTCATCCTTCCCAAACCTTCCTCATCTCCCAATTTGCCCATTTGTGCTTATCACTTTTCATCCTCACAGTTGCCCTGACTCGAAACCTTGGAATCATCTTTCCCTCTTCCTTCTTATTGATACCTTATATCCAATATCCACTTATTGGGCGAATAATTACCAGTCATTAAGTCGGATAGAATTAGCAACGAGATTTCATTTCCTATTAATCTCTGTGCTTCTCTGTCTTTCCTGTCCACATTTTGACCTGGTCTCCTGTCAGCCTAAGGCCACCAAACTTAAGGGGCATAGGGATTTCAATGCAGGAAAGTGAAGATAAGAGAAGAGTTAACTTTCAATTCTTTTGACTTCCAAACTGTGCTCTTGAGAATCAAGGAAGAGCATCAGAGCAGGCAGGGCTTACTGTTTATGTAGTAATAAAGATTAGAAGGAGAATTTAAAAAGAGAGAGTGTAAATGGAATATTATGCAGCCATAAAGAAGGACAACATGGACTTTGCAGCAACTTGGATGGATTTAGCAACTTGGATCTATCACAGAAGCAAAGAACAGAGTACCACATGTTCTCACTCATAGATGGATCTTGAACAATTATCATGATATTATAAAAAAGGGATTGGCAGTAGTGGGAAACTGCCAGGGGAGGGAGGGGCAGACCTCATCAACAAAGGTACCTGCATAATGAACATTTGTATACCTAACCCTGAGTTGTACCTCACATCTTTAAAATAAAAAATAAAAAGAATAAAAAAAAAAATAAAATAAAAACCACCAAGTATTGCACTAACAATAAAAAAATAAAAAGAGAGAGTGTAAAGGCCACCTGGATCAGATGTGGGAGAGGAATCAGGTGAGAGTGACCTGGGAGGCCATTTTGGGGATTTGTGTAAAAAGCTTGGAAGGTGGCACATGCTAGGGAGCCACTGAAAAGCGACCCCACACCTGCCACACATCTGCCAGCAGAGTCCCTCACAACTCATGAAGGAGAGTGGTTCACACAGCACTTTACCTCATCCATGGATGGTCCTGTGGGACAATGTCCTGCTCTGCCCTAGTACCCCAGAAAGAGAGGAAGTGGGAAGTTCTTAACCTAGCAGGGATAAGTGGAAGGAAGAGCCCCAGCATCTGGATTTTGAAACCACAATGGTAAAAACACCTTTGCAAAATGAACAAAAGGCACAAGGTTAGACTTGTGATAGGGGCCTGTCATGTCCTGACTCCCCAGGGGAGGAGGAGGTGAGGGAACTGCCCACTAAGTTGATAAGCTTATTTTCTATTAAAGAACAATGAGCTCCTAGATCATGTAGACACCCTTGATGTCATCTAGAAGTTTGATCAGCCAAAGGGCATGAGTAGCCTTGGTCATCCTCCTGCGCACCTTCCGTAGTTAAGCAAGCATCCTTCAGTTCACAAGATTTGCAACTTTGTCAGTTGGTCTTATAGATGACATAAGCCTAAGATTGATTTTTGAAATATTTTTCAGACTTTGCATTCTGGTGGGCCAACAGACCCCATCTAAGCTGTAACCCACATCAAAGAAGGGACTCAACTGGTCCTATGAGTATTCTCCCCTACACCCCCGAAACTGGCTCCATACATGAAAACAGTTTTGACACCCCCCATCACTTCATTACCAACCAATCAGCCATACCCATTCCCTATCCTACTGCCTGCCAAATTATTTCTTTAAAAGTCCTAGTCTAAAATTCTCTGGTAGGTGGATTTGAGAAATATCTCCAGTCCTTCTAACTCAGCTGCTTTTCGATTATCAAACTCTTTCTCTATTGTGACACTGCTGTCTCAGTACATTGGCTCTTTTCTGTGCAGTGAGCATAAGAAACAGTCAGGTTACAACAACGTGGGTGGAACTCTCCTTACAAACACCTCCACAGCTGGTAACTGCTAGAGCAACGTCAAGGAAGGTTGATGGGAAAGTGAAATCTGACTCCTTTCTTTTTCTCAGCACTGTTTGCATAGGAGATTTGGAGATATTAGTTTCCCCCCAGAAGCTCAAAATCTAATGAAAGTCAGGAAGATGTGAAGATCATTGCAGGATTGAGTTTATTCAGGTTATTGCATTAGGGGAAGTATTTATTAATGAGAGCCATCTCAAAGAAAAAGAGGAAACATGGAATTTTATAGTAAACATTTTTGAAAAATAGAGTCAAGTAAAGAAGGAGTCCTGAGGAAAGGTGAATAGCCAGTGGGTCTTATCTGAGTCATGAGGAATATTTGCAAGGACAGGGTAGTGCTTTGTGGTTGGAACACAATAGGGTTAGAGCGGGATTTATTAACCATAGCAACTTTCTGAGAACACAGAGCTCAGGTCAAGTTCAATGTGGACAAGAGAAAACTGTAAAGCAAATTCTTGTATGCTGCTACTTCCCAGCCACAGCTAAAGACTTCTTTTCACGTGGCTGTCATCCTATATTGTTCCTGGCTAGTTGTCAACTAATTCTTAATAAAGTATTAAAAACCTAAAGTTCTGATTGGCATAAAAATGGTTTTTTGAAGTTATGTTTATTTTTAAATTTTTAAATTTGAGTTGGAATCTCACTCTGTCACCCAGGCTGGAGTGCAGTGGCATGCTCATGGCCACCGCAACCTCGACCTGCTGGGCTCAGGTGATCTTTCTGCTTCAGCCTTCCAAGTAGCTGGAAATATAGGCAGGTGCCACCATGCCTAGCTAACTTTTTGATTTATTGTAGAGATGAGGTCTCGCCAAGTTGCCCAGTCTAGTCTCAATCCATTGGCTTAGCAATCCTTTTACCTTGGCTTCCCAAAGTACTGGGATTATAGGTGTGAGCCACCATGCCCGACCATGTGAGGTTATGGTTAAACTATGTTATGCCTTTTAAAAGAAAAGGAGGCCCATTTTTATAGCAGTTTAAAAGCTAAGCCTCTGACATGATAGTTTACCTGGACTATTACATGGAAATCTCTGTCTCAAAGAAAATAAACTGCGTTTTAAAAAACATATCCAGGTGTGCTTTGATAGGACTCTTATGACTGTAGGTCCCCTCTGGAACTTTTCCTAAGTAGGAGTTTTTCAGCCTGTTAATGTTTGGGGCTGATTTGTGTGTATGTGTGTGTGTAGGGGGGGTAGGGACTGTCTTGTACATTGTCAGATGTTTTGTAGCATCTCTACCCTCTACACTCTATGGGCCAATAGCATCCCCATGTCATTCCGTCCTTACCTTTGCGACAATTAGAAATGCCTCCAGATATTGCCAAATGTACCCTGGTGGAGGGGAGGGGAACAAACCCATTCCCAGTTGGTTGCCACTGGTTTAAGAGTCTATATGTTAGATTCAGACTGGGTGCAGTGGCTTGTGCCTGTAATTGCAGTACTTTGGGAAGCCAAGGAGGGAGGACTGCTTGAACCCAGGAGTTCGAAATCAGCCTGGGCAACATAGTCAGACCTCCTCTCTACAAAAAAGTAAAAGACAAAAACAAAAAACTTAACTGGATGTGGTGGCATACATCTGTAGTCCCAGGTACTCAAAAGGAGGCTGGTGTAGAAAGATAACTGAGGCCAGGAAGTTGAGGTTGCAGTGAGCCATGATTGTGCTACTGCACTTCAACCTAGGTGACAGAAGGAGATCATAACTTAAAAAAAAAAAAATTGATGTGTTAGATTCATAAAATGCCAGGATTTACGTAGGAATAGAGAATATGTCAGACTTTGAGACAGAGTTGAATGAAATAAGTAGGTTGTTAGAGTATCAGCATGAAACACCATGGGAGGTGAGGGGAGTGAGTGGAAAAGCACAGTGTAACTAGTATCAAGTGTTAAAAATGCAAATAAGGGCAAGGAAAAGACTGGTCACTAAATAAGAAAAACTAGGGAATTTCCAGATGAATAAGCTTAAAGAATAAATGTGTCTAGGAGACTAAAAGTTCACTCAAAGGACATGATGCATAGTGGTGGAATTCTTATTTTATTATCTTTATGTTTAATTATTTCATAATAATATATGTCTTCTTACTTCATTCAGCTTATGTTAATGTTGTACAATAAAATGGTGTTTTATATTTTAAGGGACTTGTATTTCACCATGTCTTTCAGTATTCCCAAGAGAACTTAATTACTTGTATAAGACTCTATTGTTTCATCTAGTGTTACAAACCTCAAACTGCAGGTGGAAGGATGCTGAGAAAGTTCCTTTCAGAGAGAAAGAAAACACAAGGTTTTACTGATAACAGCTTAACACGTGACTCTTCTCAGTGGTATTTCTGTCTTTTTTCCTTTTTTTTCCTTAGCTTTAGGTTTTCTACAGCATATTTTCCTCTTAACTGTATTTTTTTCTAGTTTAAGTCTCTTGAGGGCAGAGACAGTATTTTGTTTGCTTTTGTCTCCTTAGCACAGCTCTTGGAACACAGTAGATGCTTAATAAATATCCATTGAATAAATGGATGAAGATGTACAGTTTGAGACTCAAAGCAATGTCTCATGTAGAATTTCATGCACAAAGAAGCATGTTGTGGTGGACCACCTGGTAGGACTAGGGAAGAAACCTCATAAGATATGAGTCTTTTCTATGCTGTCCTTGGGAGGTGATTACTACAGAATAGACCTATTCTATAATGATCAATAATTCTGTGATGTTGGGTAAGACAGGCCAAATATTTCAATATGGGCTACAATGTTCATCATTATCCCTATGAAGAATATTTGTGAACTTGGGCTGCCCATGCTTTCCAACACTCTCACTTCCGAGCTCCAGTTATATCAAGAGGACTTCATCTCATTCTATAGCCAAACACTCAGGCTTGCAAGCTGCGTTTGTGTACAAATATTGCCTCCAGTGAATACAGGGATTTTGTTAGATCCTGCATACTCCTGAATTTGCATGTCTTGCTTAAAGATTCTTATGAAGATGTAGAATGATATGTTGCAGACATACTGCTGTATTTCACAATGTGGTTGCAAGTCATGAGATTTATAGCTTGAGAACTTACCACACAGATTTATAGAAGCTCATGAAGTTTTGCCAGAATGAAAGGCATTCCTCTGTTTTTAGGTATTTATTCTTGAATAAATATGGATCTATTTATGATGAAATGGTAATAGTTTTCATTCTTTTTTCACTCATACTTTCTATAAATTTATACTAACTAAGTGCTTATTCTGAATAGAGAATTTTGTTTGGAGCATTACAAGGTCTAAAAGTGAGGAAGGTAGAGACTAACCTAACCCTAACCCTCTAAGAGTTTAATCCAGTTGGGGTGACTCGGAGGAAATTATTTTTTAAAAAGATAGAAAAAAGTGAACCAATTAAGGAAAAATGAAACTGGTGCAACTTTATAAGCGAATGACTACATTATGTGATTATAGTTCGACTTCAAATATGCTTATTTGGTGTAATGAAGTGAGAAGTTGAGTAGAGTAAATCCTCATTGTTCATCCTGTTGTTCATTTTGTTAATTCATTGTTGGGAATAAATGAATGCTAATGGGTGTTTTTATAAATGTACTAGCTAAGTGCTGTCATGCTCTTTTTAGCTATCAGGTTTATTGAGGAAAGAAAGTGGAAGAGAGAAGTGCTTTTGTCCTTTAAAGAAGAGATTTTGACTGTAGTTTTAGTTAACAAACACATACTGCTGGAAACATCCAGAAGATTAGGAGTGGTTAGAGGCAGAGAGGTAGAGGAAAAGGACACACACACACACACACACACACACACACACTCAAAGAGCACATGGCCACACCAGACTCTAGGAAGGTAATGGCCCCTGGTTGCTTGTGGTTGAGTCCTTTTAACCATTCCCCTTAATGGGGGAAGATCATTAGGGTGATTGGGTGGTGGTCTGCTTCCACATCATCACAAAGGGGCAGGCAAGCGCAGGTACTGATGATGTCAGGTGATGGACAGCAGGCAGATGGGTGGGTTAGTCACATGATTGCTGCCATGGTGGGGCTCATCTGTGTCACATGGGTTAGCGGGGGTGGGTGTGGGGGGGTGGCTGGGGAGGAGAGTTATTCCTGCAAGAGACTTGTTAGACATTTGCAATTCACAAATTCCTTGACCAAAGGTGGGATGGTTGTTTGGGCTGTCCTGATCTTGTATCTGAAGGAGATTTACCTAGAGGGAATGGGATAGGCCGCTGTTTGTCCTGCGGTAGAATGTCTGAATGCTTGCTAATGGTTGCACTGAGGCAAAAAGGCTGAGAATAAGCTAAGTTTCTTCTAGGTTTCTTTTCTTTCTTTTTTTTTTTTTTTGAGTTGAAGTCTCACTCTGTCATCTAGACTGGAGTGCAGTGGCCGCTCCTGGCCACTGCAGCCTCCACCTGCTGGGCTCGCGATCCTTCTGCCTCAGTCTTCCAAGTAGCTGGAACTACAGGCGCACGCTACCACTTCCGACTAATTTTTGACTTATTGTAGAGATGAGGTCTCGCCAAGTTGCCCAGATGGGTCTCGAACCCGCGGGGTCAGGCAGTCCATTCACCTCAGCCTCCCAAAGCGCTGGGATTACAGGCTGAGCCATCGAGCCCGGCTTCTTCTAGGTTTCTATAGGTACCTTTTACAACACACACAAGGCTATTAACAAACATACATCCCACTTTTAGGATGAAGGTAGCTGTAAGGTTTATTTTAAAGAAACATGGAAAATTCTTCTAGAGACCTCTCTTGCCCTCTATGTTGCCATTCCAAATGCCTCCTTCTCCATGATGTTAGGTGTACTATCCTTCCAAAACTCCTGGTCTAAGCCTAGAGATGTCCTTGTTTCTTCTTTTACGTCTGCTGCAAAGCGCCCATGAGGTCTTTCTCCTGGTTTCTCTAAGTTTCCAATTCACACAGTGCAGTCTTCATGAAGAATGTTTGAATTTCTTAACAGGCTCCTGAGCAACTGCTCCTAATCCAGAGTACTTGGCATGATGCTCCTGGAGTCATATTTTATGATCATACTTTACAGCCTTCCATTCCCTCAGGATATATAATGTCTCCTTTTCCATATTCCATCTTATGTTAACTCTAACCAAGTGTGACGGACTCTACATTGTCCAGCTGCCTTTCCTTCCCCCTAAGGTCATCCCCAATTATAAATTCTCTGCTGTCCCTAGACTAGATGTTTTTCCAACCCTTGACTGTGTGCGTGCGGGTACACACACACACACACACACACACACACACACACTCTTTACTACTCCTTTCTCTTAAAATTCTTCCTCAAAAAAAAAAAAAAAGGGAACTAATACTACCAATTGCAAAGGAATGTTATAATAATTAAATCAAATAACATAACACAACATGCAAAATGCTCTGCCTGGCACAGATTAAGCTTTAAAAAATAAATAAATTATTAATTCATGTTTATCCACACCCTTAAGTTCGGTCCACATTGACCACTCTTTTGCTTTGGGCAACCTCCTCAGAACATATGAATTGAGGGAGTCCAGAATGAGCCATTGTGGCATAAAAATTATTTTTAGTTGAAGGCATTTAAGATCCTAAAACCCCTTATCTGCCTATAAGCAGAGACTCCCCAAAGAACTCAATTGTCATAAATCCCCTCCCTGGGAGCAACTCTAATCTCTTCTTGGAGGGGAGAAGTTGGCACCACACCCAAACAAACACTGTCACAAAATTATCTTATCTCCCATCTCTCCTCCTAAGGAACCATTTATCTTTCTAAAAAGTCATTTGTTTTTCTATAAGTGCCTTTTCCTCCGTCCAAGAAATCATTTGTTCTCCCAGAAGCAGCCCAACTCCTTCCTATACCCAACCAAGATGGCATATGAGCCCCCAATTCTAACGATGTCCTTAAGTCACATTTCTTTGTGAATTCCCATATACATTTGTAATTAAATCTGATTTTTTTTCTTGTTAATCTGCCTTTTGTCAGTTTAATTTGCAGGGCTCTAATCACTAAATTTAAGAGGGTAGAGAAAAAGCTTTTTCTGCCCTATGGTATCATTTATATCTTATTATCTTATACTTGCTACATTAGGTTTGCCTGTTTGTTTACAATAGCTGTACTTTTTCTCCTCAAGTAGACTGTAAACTGTAAACTGTACTGCTGTAAACTGCTTTATTTTATTTATTTATTTTTAAGTTGGTGTCTCACTCTGCTGCCCAGACTGGAGTGCAGTGGCACGTTCCTGGCCACCGCAGCCTCAACCTGCTGGGCTCCGGCGATCCTTCTGCCTCTGCCTTCCAAGTAACTGGAACTATAGGTGCATGCTACCATGCTCGGCTAATTTTTGATTTATCGTAAAGACAAGGTCTCGCCAAGTTGCCCAGGCGGGTCTAGAACCCGCGGGCTCAGGCAATCCACTCACCTCAATCTCCCAACGCGCTGGGATTACAGGCTGAGCCACTGAACCCAGCTTTGTAAACTGCTTTATATCAAGGGCCATATTTGTGTCTCTGTGTGTGTGTGCGTACGTGTATACTTTATGGCATCTATTGTAGTAGTGTAGAGACTATAGCATTAAATGAGTATCGGTTACAACTTGGCATATAAAAGAAGCAATATTTTTGAATACATGAGTAAAAGAATATGGGAGATCTCGAGATTGATCATGTGATGGTTATTCTTCAGGGTGCAAACCTGTCTACTAGGTTTTGCTCCTTTTCCAACTTTGGCTCTCGATCCCTTTCTATCCTCCAATCCCCACATCTAGTCAATTAATATGTTTTGTCAGCTCCACTTAGCTCATTAATTTTTATTTATTTATTTTTTAGAGACAGAGTTTTGCTCTGCCACCCAGGCTGGAGTGTCATGATGTGATCATAGCTCACTGCAACCTCGAACCCCTGCACGCAAGTCATCCTCCTACCTCAGCCTTCCATGTAGCTGGGACTACAGACGCACATCACCAAACCCACTAATTATTTTATTTTATTTTTGTAAAGACTGGATCTTGCCCAGGTTGGCCTTGAACTCCTGGCTTTAAGCTATTCTTCCACCTTGGCCTCTCAAAGTGCAGGGATTACAGCATCAGCCACTGCATGGGCCATCCTCATCATTCTTGATTCTATTTTTCTATTGGTCCAGGTCATCTTGTTTCTCTCAAACAGATTCATACTCGGCAGCCTAGATGGGTCTTTCTAGAGTAAAATGATGATTAGGCCACACTCTTGCTTAAAATCCTTTATTACTTTTAAAATCCTTTATTGCCATATAAAGTCCAAATCACACAACATGGCTGTCTGTCTTAGCTTGGTTTCTCCAGAGGACACAGTCTGAAACATGGATTTGGGTGGAAGTGGTTTATTTGGGAGGTGATCTCACAGGACAGAGTGAAGAAACCAAGAGAGTGAAATTAGAAAGAAAGAAAGAAGGAAAGAAAGAAAGAAAGAAAGAAAGAAAGAAAGAAAGAAAGAAAGAAAGAAAGAAAGAAAGAAAGAAAGAAAAAAAAAAAGAAAGAAAGAAAAGTCAGCACAGGGTTTGTTATTGAGCTGGTTTCTGTAGTGGATAACTAGGCTCAACTTTCTGGACCATCTGAGGATTTGTGTAGTATCCTTCTCAGAATTGACCCCCAAGAATGAGATTGAGCATATATCTACCAACTCCATTTCCATTGGTTGGAGAACTATTCCTGCAGCTGAACTGTCTCCACCCTGAAACTTCAGGCTGCTTCTGTGCATGAACTGAGTAGCTTTCCACAGCCTCAGAGAAAGTCTTGAGGTGGGCACTTGGGCAGGGTGGGCAACATACACTTACTCAAGTCATACTGACATTCCTGGACTCCCCTAGATATGTCATGAGTTTGTTTGCTTTTGCTCATGCATATATCTGATTTCTCTGCCTGGAACGCTTTTTCCAATAACCTCTGCTTTCTTTTAAGTTTTAGGACAGATATTGCCTCTGCCAGGAAATCTTCCTTGCCTGGTACTCCCAACCCTTACCATGTGCCCATAAGAAGAAATTAGTTCACTCCTCTTTGGTGTTCCTCAGACAAATTACATTTGTCATTCTAAATATGGATTAGAGTTGTAATTATGGTCTACTTGTAGATTAAAAGTTACATGAGGTCAGGAGCTATGTCTTTTCCATCATTATTTTTATAGGTAAAGGCTCTAGGAATGGGGTATTCTTATGTTTCTCATGCTTGATTCAAAATTATCTATCTAAATGTGTCCAGGTAACATCTTTGATTATTATAACTTCCCATCCCTCCTTAAGGAATCATCAGCATCATTAGGAAATCTTGAGTCATGTTGAAACTGCCCGTAGGCCTTGTTAATTCAATCTTGGGGGTGGGCGAAGGAGGGTTAGGTGAACTTGAGTCATGACCTTGTTAATTTAGCCTCAGGAGGAGTGGGTGAAGGACTATGGAATATAAATTCTAAGTAAGTTGTACTGCCTTTGAGTGAGTTTTTGTTAATGATGTTGCAGAATAAACTCCCTTTTCTTCCAGTTTCTGCCTCTCCTCTTCCATTGACCGTGAAGGAAGCAGCTGGACTAGCTTATCCAGGAACATTATGTCCGCAGATCTTAACATAAGATATCTGCAGATGTTTGCTCAATACATATTTATGGAGTGAAGAATAGATGAACCAGGTTATAGTTGTGCCCTGAATGTCTTCTAATATATTAATATTCTAGTTTATAAGTGACTCAAAACCCAATCCAAACTGGCTGACATTGCTTGGATGTTTGTCCCCTCCAAATCTCATGCTGAAATGTAGTCCCTGTTGTTGGCGGTGGGGTCTAGTGGAAGGTATCCATGGGGTAGGTCTCTCATGAATGACTTGATGCTGTTCTTGTAGTAATGTGTGAATTCTTGCTCTACTAGTTCATGCTGAATATAGCAGGTTGTTTAAAACAGCCTGGTACCTACTTCTCTCTTGCTTCCACTCTTGCCATGGAACATGCTGTCCCATTCCTTCTGCCATGAGTAAAAGCTTCCTGAGGCCTCACTAGAAGTTGAGCTAATCCTGGTGTCAGGCAGAAATGTGAGCAAAATAAATCTCTTTTCTTTATAGATTATTCAGCCTCAGGTATTCCTTTATAGCAATACAAAATGGACTAATACACTAGTTGAAGCTTTTCAGTAGCTTACTTAACAGAAAGACCCAGGGTCAAATCCAATTTTAGGTACAGCTTAGTGAGGACTCAAATGTTGTCCTTGGGATAAGCTCCTTTTCAGGAGAAGTAAAGGAGAGGTGGGCAGGGTGAAGCAACATCTTAGGCTTGGTTCTTTAGAAGAAGAAATGTAGACAGGAATCTCAAACAAGTGATTTCCTGGAGGAACACTCTCTCTAGTGGAGGGGTATGAGGAAAACAGGATTAAGTAGCAGAAAGCTAAGTAAGAATGTGGTCTCTGCAGAAGACCAGTTTCAGTGTGCTGCCATGGGGAGCTCTGGGGCTTGAATTGTGCCACAAAGTTGGTTCCACTTTAAAGCAAGGGGAATGGCTTTTTGTACCCCAATGTCACTTAGCCATTGTCTGTGGGCTGCCTCCCAAGGGGTCGGGGGTATGTGTGTAAAATTCTGTCTAGGTGACTCCTATTTGTTTGAGGGCAAGTCTACTCATTAGGGGAGCTCAGAACTGTTAGCAGCCAGAGGAGGGGGACAGTAGCCTGGTAAAAGGGGTCTAAGCAATAGTGTCCAGTAAAGGGAAGGTAGAGATACAGTTCCCCTGGAATTATAAGGACAAAGACTAAAGGAAGGTGAATCTACAAGGGAAACTCTTGGTGCTAATACCCAAAGGAGGGGAGGTAGATGGCAAATGGCAAAAATGCAACCTGTATACTACTTCCTGGGAGCACTGGTCTTCGTTGCGTGTTAGAGATGGCTTGGAGCTTCATCCTTCTGGTCCCTAGTACTGCATGACCCTGAAAGGACACATTGATTGCTTTAACCTGTGCCAGGCTGACTAACAAAATGTTTGGAGTCTATAGTTTGTCTCTGATATTTCCCTGTGTCGTCATTTTATCTGGTTAACTTCTTGAATGACTGAACATTTAATTAGAGTAGATAGGATAAAAAAAACGGAAACACTGTGAAGAGACAATGAGATAGGAGGGAGACAGGAACATAGTTTCTGGTAAAAAAATTTTCCCACTCTCAGTGTTTTTGCTTTTTGGGTAGGGAGAGAGACAAATTTATTCCAAAATTGTAAAGTCTTAGGCCTTGTTGAGGCCTTAAGACTTAGGCCTTCCTACTATCAGTTGGAAGGATCTGGGAAGAAATCTTCTAAAACCTACCAGAACACTCTTGAGAAGAAATGTGAGTCAGGGGACTCGCTCTGTCACTCAGGCTGGAGTGCAGTGGCACATCACAGCTCACTGCAGTCTCAACCTCCTGGGCTTAAGTGATCCTTCCACCTCAGCCTCCTGAGTAGCTGGGATTACAAGGCACGTACAGCCATGCTCAACTAATTTTTAAGTTTTTATAGAGATAAGGTTTCACTTTGTTGCCTAGGCTGATCTTGAACTCATGGCTTCATGCGATCCTCTCTCCTTGATTTCCCAAAATGCTGGGATTACTGGAATGAACCACCATGTCCAACAATCTCTGAGGTAAGAGGATCGCTTGAGCCCAGGAGTTCCAGACTGCAGTAAGTAGAGGTCTTACTGTCGCCCAGGTTGGAGTGCAGTAGTATAATTACAGATCACTGCAGCCTCAACCTCCTGGACTCAGGTGTTCCTTCTACCTCAGCCTCCTGAGTAGCTGGGACTACAGGCACACACCAAGATGCCTGGTAAATTTTTTATTTTTGGTAGAAATATGGCCTAAGCTGCTCTTGAACTTCTGGGCTCAAGCAATCCTCCTGCCCTGGCCTCCCAGAGTGCTGGGATTATAGGTGTGAGCCACTATGCCCTGCTGAAGTTTCTTTTTATCCAGGAGCCATGAGAAGTTTCCAACCTCTGACCTACCTAAAATAGGAAGAAGGCTGGCTACCTGGTCTTTTCCATCCTGTGGCTTCTTTTAATGAGCTCTAGGTAGTAGGCCTTAACATATCTGGCAGATGGAAGATTCACACATCGTCTGAATCATTTTCTTTCACAGTCTCTTATTTCCTTCAAGCATTGCAGTAGGTTTAAGCAGGTATGCATTTTAGTGGTTGCCCTATTCAGATTTCCATTTGAATATATGTTTGTTATAGTTTCTGAACTTGAGTTAATGTCTTAAGGGGACAACTACATGAAAATTCCTTAATTGGGGTTCTGTTTTAGTTTGATAATTAAGGATGATTAATGTAATTATTTATTAATCTAAGTAAGTCCCTCTGCCGTGGAAACATCTGTCATGTGAAAAAATAAGGTTATAGATTTTCTTGGCAACTATGGTGTACAGTTGCCGTACAATGAGGAAATTAAATCTTACCCACCATTGCAAATGCTCATCCTCCCTTGATCTGCAATCTGATGGGATCTATTAGAATATTCTGATCCTATGGTGGTATGCTCCTCCACACCACCCTGAAGTTTTTGTAACTCTTTAAATAGTAATTTAAACCTCCTTTTCATGCTGTAGGTGCAATTGTTGAAAGAGTCCTGGAATTAGTTCCAGTGGATGGTATTATGAGTATAAATGAATGATGTATCAAATACAATCACCGCTGGTGACTAAGACTGCTGCCTATGACTGTGCATGTCTCTCTCATTTGCTAGGGCATGATGTAATAGTGGATTTCTCAAAGTTCACTGAATGGCTGTCTTTTGGTTTTTGCCATATTGGTGTATTTTCTGCACTTTTTTTTCAAATTGTAGGCAGGGTCATGCTATGCTGTACAGGCTGAAGTGCAACGGGTTTTCACAGGTGTGATCATAGTGCACTACAGTCTCCGACTCCTGAACTTAAGCAATCCTCACAGCTCAGGCTTCTGAGTAGCTGGGATTACAGTTGTGCATTACCATGCTCAGTGTCTGCACAATTTTCAGTTTAAAAGTTTCCCCTACATGAATCCATATTATAAAACTTAATGAATGCCAATTCCTATCCTTGCGCTTTCTGTTTACTGGGCAGTATCAGGACATAGTTATCATTGCCTGACACCTTCTGGTGAGAAGAAGAAGATACCAGAAGAAAACTTAATGAATGGATGTCAGCAGCGCGGAAGGAAATCCTGCAGACGGTGGGGAGAGGCTGGCTGAGGAATGCAGCTTCATCAGTGCTATTGCTGGCATTGGTAAGGGCGTCACGTGGGATACACAGGCACTACTGACTGCAAGCTTAAAAGTGGTTAAAAAAACGAACTCCTGATTGCAAAGAAACTTAAGAACTATTTTAGCCAATTAAATTTGCATATATTTCTTTTTATGTATGCCGAACTGCAACATATTTTAAAATTCTATGTCTAAAGAAGCCTAAAAGAGTTCTTTCAGGAAGAATAAAACAGAAATATTAAATGATAAGAAAATGTTGGGTCATGGCAGTGTTCTTTTTTTCTTAGCAGCACATAAAATTACAATTAAAAGTGTCTTAAATTTGATGAAATATTGCATTATTTTTCTAATAAACCTAAAAATAAAAGCAAAACAGTTCACACAAGTGCAACCTAAAAGCCTCTTAGCTTACCTCTAGTAGTATGAGTGTTGTGTTTGGGATAACAATAGTATAGTGATTAAGCGGAGTTTACTGTGGGCTGGAATATTTACTTACTAGCAGTGCAACTTGGGCAAGTTACTTCCTTGTTAAGTCCTAGTTACTTTATCTTTTAAATGGGTATCAGCTGGGCTCGGTGGCTCAGCCTGTAATCCCACGCCTTTGGGAGGCTGAGGTGAGTGGATTGCCTGAACCCGCGGGTTTGAGACCTGCCTGGGGCAACTTGGTGAGACCTCATCTCTACAATAAATCAAAAAATCAGCCAGGCGTGGTAGTACATGCCC
>NW_007247405.1:117486-261774 GCF_000164805.1 Carlito syrichta
AAAAAAAAAAAAAAAAAAAAAGAATGGGTATCATGAGTGGATACCCTCAAGAGCAGATCCTTAGACAAAAATTTTAGGCCAGGCCTGGTGGTTCATGCCTATAATGCAAACAGTTTGGGAGGCCAAGGCGGGAGGATTGCTTAAGCCTAGGAGTTTGAGACCAGCCTGGGCAATATAGTGAGACTTCGTCTCTGCAAAAAAATTAGCCAGGCATGATGGTACGTACCTGTAGTCCTAGCTACTTGGGAGGCTAAGGCAGAAGAATTGTCTGAGCCCATGAGATCAAGGCTGTGGTGAGCCATGATCTGGCCACTGAACCCCAACCTGGGTGGCAGATTGAGACCCCAACAAAAAAAAATTGTGTAAATAGTATTTGGGAACGCAGGAAGCAAAGTGCCCTAGTCTATTTGGGCAGCTATAACAAAATACCATAAACTAGGTGACTTTATAAACAACAGAGATTTATTTCTCACAATTCTGGAGACTGGGAAGTCCAAGATCAAGGCACCAGGAAGTGATGAGGGCCCACTTTTTGGTTCAGAGATGGTGCCTTCATTCAGCGTCCTCACAGTGAAGAAGGGGCTAGCTAACTCTCTGGGGCCTCATTTTTAAGGGTACTAATCCCATTAATAAAGGCTCTGGCTTCATGAACGAATCACATCCTAAATTCCTTATACCACTACCTAAGGGGTTTAGGATTTTGACATATGGATTTTGAGAGAACACAGATATTAAGATCATATTACAAAGATAATGGAAAAATGAGACAAGGAGTAAAAGGAGTTATGTTCATGAACAGGTCATCACTGTGGACAACTGGGGCTTCATCCTACCGGGACCTATGATCCAGGCATGTGTAGTGCTTACCTCAGTGTTAAGCCATTCAAATGGTGAGGAAACAGGGGTATTTATCTATCAAATGCTGTTCTGTACTGATTGAGCTCTGCAGCTGCAGGGGTGCTGGTGGGGGGAGGTGGGTGGGTAATTCCATAGCACTTCTGGCC
Organism: Carlito syrichta; assembly: GCF_000164805.1. Taxonomy (NCBI): domain Eukaryota; kingdom Metazoa; phylum Chordata; class Mammalia; order Primates; family Tarsiidae; genus Carlito; species Carlito syrichta. The sequence goes on from NW_007247405.1 coordinate 118,491, forward strand.
TGCACAGCACCTGCAGCCAGACATAGGCCCGAGGAAGAGGCCAGTTAGTGACATGGGATGAAGGTGCTGACATGTACAGGAATGGAGAGTGCTAAGAGAATGCAGGTAGGGTATCCGCACCATTTCCTCCAAAGGGAATAAAACACCACCTCCCAGCACTGTTGTGCGTATTAAATGTGATCAGACATGAACACTTGCATGTAGTAAAACTTAACAATATTGGTTAACTTATTATTAGATGGTTTCCATAATGTTGCCTGTCTCACCAATCTGTGGGGCTGTGATTTAATATCACACTATGTGAGGTTTTGCTTTTTTATGTCCTTGGGTTGTTCTTTCTCTACTTCTTGGTTAGGGCGTCTTTGCTCCAACTGGCCAGTTGGCAAAGCTTTAAGAAATATGTTCATTTCTCTGTATTTGAATGTGATACTTCTGCCCTTACCATAGTAGAGTATTTAAAGGATTTTTCTCTTAAAAAAAATTTTATGATTGTGGGGTGCAAGTGAGGATGTGCTACATAAGTAGGCTGTATGCAGGTGAAGTCTGGGCTTCTAGCAGGCCCTCAATTCCAAGTAGTGGACCAGGCACCCATTGTGTTGCCACGTGTCTCCCTCCCTCTTCCCTTCCTTCCCTCCTTTAACAGTGCCCTGTGACTGACAATCCCATCCTTGTGCTAATGTGACTACTGTTCAGGGCCTAGGTATGAATGAGAACTGGATAAAGAAAATGTGGTACAAATCATGATGGAATGTTATGCAATCACAAAGAAGAATAAATTCATGGCCCTCACAAAACTTGGTTGCTGTTGGAGACCATCATATGAAGTGAGCTATCACAGAAACAAAGAACTGAATTTTTCTCTTTCTTGGTATTTCATTTGGTGCCACTCCTGACAACCACCACGTATTCAAATTGTTTTAAAAGTATTTTATATTTTCATCAATTATATTAGAACGACATACTCATATAAGATTCAATTCTAATTCTACCACTGAGAAACTACTGCTAACCTATGGCTTTTAGTATTTTTATATCTGTGTCCTGCTCTGTACTGACACTTTCTTTTCCCCCTTCTAACTGCACCCAGATTTTGGGGGATATAAGCATCCCCTTCCCCACCACGACTAAGTGCAATAGCTTCATGATTTGTGTTATCTGAAAGTTTGTGTCCCCTCAAAATTTATACATTGGAACCTCGTCCTCAATGTGATAGAGTTAGAAGGTGGGACCTTTGGGAGGTGATTAGATCATGAAGACTCCACACTCATGAATGGGATTAGTGTCCTTAAAAAGAGACCCCTGAGAACTAGCTAGCCTCTTCCACCATGTAGGGATACAGTGAGAAGGAGTCATTCAGAAAGTGAGTCCTCACCAGACACTGAATCTGCTGGCACCTTGATCTTGGACTACCCAGACTCTAGAACTGTAAAAAATAAGACTTATTTGTAAGTCACACAGTTTGTGGTATTTTTGTTATAGCAGCCAGAATAGACTAAAATAGTTTGGTAGGACTGACCTATCCCACCTCCAGGAATAGGTTTTAAATAACCCAAGTCTTTCAGAACATTTCACCTCCTTGACAGAATGTTTGGTTCAGTGATGGGAATCAAGTTAGATCTAACTAATCAGGGCATTACTTTCCTCTGGTTTGGAAGTAGTTATAACATCTACAATGGTCCAAACAGACTTAAGGGAGGGCTTGACTTTGTCTGGTAACTGAAGAAGAGACACTCTCTCCCTTCTGCTGGACCAGAATGAGAAGACCTGTAGCTTGAATGCTGATAGCATCTTTCCATCATATAAATTTGTGAGGCCTGAACCTTAGCTATCGTGTATGGAAGAGAAGAGAGACATCAAGAAAGCATGAGTTGGGTCTGTTCTAAGATGTAGGCAACTATAGAGAATCTTGAAATGGGAGTGAGACCATTCAAGTGTCTCCTCACATGTTTTATTTTATAACCAGAGAGGTGCTAAGGATGTTTCCTTGAGGTTCCTTGTGAAGATCAGTGTTCATAAAGGTGTATATACAAATAATCATTTTTTTTCATAGACTGGGAGAAGGTAAACAGTGAGTGTCAACCCACTCACCTTTTGGGAAGGTATATGCTCTTAACAAATATTATTTTAATATACCTTCCATCTCGTCTCTGCTGCAGGAAGGATACATCAGAATGTTTGTATTTCTTGGGTGACAAGAAAGTGAAAGAAGAGCCCTGATATTCTTTTCCTATGAAAAATTCTTTTTTTTTTAAACATTTCATTTATTTATTTATTTGAGACACACTCTCACTGTCACCTAGGCTGGGTTGCAATGGCGTGATCATGGCTCACTGCAGCTTCAAACTCCTGAGCTCAAGCAATTCTCCTACTTCAGTCTCCTTAATAGCTGGGACTATATGTGCATGCCACTGTGTCCAGCTAATTAAAAAAGAAATTTGACTGGGCTTGGTGGCTCAGCCTGCAATCCCAGCACTTTGGGAGGCTGAGGCGATTTGGATAGCCTGAGACTATGGGTTCAAGACCAGCCTGGGCAACACAGCAAAATCTTGTCTCCACAATAAATAAATAAATAAATAAGCCTGACATGGTGGCACACACCTGTAGTCTGAGCTACTTGGGAGGTTGAGGCAGGAGGGTCTCCTGAGCCCAGGAAGTCAAGGCTGAGGTGAATCATGATCATGCCACTGTACTCTAGCCTGGATGACAGAGCAAGACCCTGGCTCAAAAAAAAAAAGGAAAAAGAAAAGAAAAATAAATAATACTTAAATGAATTGATACAGAACTCTTATCCCTATATCCAGACCCTCAACAACTTCGGTCTGTGTTTTTATCCTCCCCGCAGTGAGGAGAGTAACTGTCTTTCCTTGGGGCTTCCCAGGGTGGGAGCATCTCCAGAGAAGCTTCCTCAAGTCTTTTGTACCTCTCTAGCACCTGGAAGATACAGTCTCCAAATAGCTAAGCCGAAGAGGCCTTTCACAGGAGCCAGGGCTTCAGCCTCTACTCAGCTTTATGAAAGCCCTGCTCTGTTTCCTAAGACTGCTACCTGGTGGTGTCCTTGGCTGTGATCCTCCAGGCCTTTTTTCCCAAGAGGTAGGCAGGATGGAGAAGGCAAAACATTGTGAGGAGGGGAGGCTCTTAGTGTCAGGGATATTGCAGAACCTTTATTCTGCACACTTGGATATTACTTCCAGTGTATAAAATGTTCTCAACCGTATTTCCTATAAATAATACTGAATATTAGAAAGCAAATCAGGCCAAGTGTAATGGCTCAACCTGTAATCCCAATGCTTTGGGTGGTTTCCAGGTGGGAGGATTGCATGAAGCCAAGGGCTTGAGACCAGCCTGAGCAGTATAGTGAGACCCTGCCTCTACAAAAAATAAAAATAAATAAACAAAAAGAAAGCAAATCAGAGTTTCTTATTAAAAAAAGTAAAACACAGGCTCATGCATATAATTAATGCATATGCATGAATGCATTTCTAGTAACCTAGGAAATATTAGTAGATTCATTTGGGTAGGGATGGCCATGTTAAGAATTAGTCTGAGGGTTGGGGCTAAAAACAGAAGTGGGGAAAGGAATCTTTTCTAAGCTTTTGGTACTTTATATATGTTCACTCATATAAATTACAAGTATCAATCTGTAAAACAGGTGTTATTACTCCCATTGTGTTGATGAGTAGACTGAGCCTAGCGCCACAGACAATAAGCAGCAGAGTCCAGACTCAAATGTAGGTCTATCTTGTGTTTGAAGCCTGGTCCTATCCATGAACACCACACTCTACCTTCCTTTAAACAGTAAAAAGATGCCGTGCAATCAAGCTAACAGGAAGTGTAATGCCAGTGAGTTGCACTGAGATAAATCGTGTGTCTACTCTTATTGTGCTTACTCAACTATAGTCTGTAGGCTCTGAGCATGCCTCACCTATTATGACTTTCACTCCACTAGATCTCAACGGAGGCAAGGCCGGACCTGGATTCTAGCACATTCTCACTTCACGCCTGTGCTGTTTCTCACATCTGGGTTGGCTCTCTTTCCACCAATTAAACAACAAATATGCCCTTTCCCCTGTGTCTTGTCATTTCTTTCCATCTCTGCTTCTGGTTTCGGCAGTTAGGCCTGTGACTTTTATCCCTGGCTCAGATGGTGGGAGTCATTACTTGGGTTTTGTTTCAAATGTCTAGTCCTGAGAAGAAACAAGATATTTAGGCAACTGCAGGATAAGTAGGTTGTAAAACAGAAGATAGATAAGTTTTCCCAGGCTGGTTGAGGAAGAAAGCAGAAGAGAATCAGAGGGGTAAAGGTTTAATGTAGATGCATCCCTAAGAAGCCAGTCCCCAAGAGGCTGAGTCCTGGGGGTTGGCATGTGAATTGAATCCCCATGAGTTTGGAAAATTGGAGAGCAGAGATGGTCTGTGCCCTAGACCTAGGGGTAGAGACTTCAGAAGTGCAAGTCTCCAGAGATCTCTGTGCTTCCACTTGAGGTGGGGTAATATGACAATGCCCTGTGCCTCAGAGGAGCCCTAAAGCAATCCCTGAAGCTCTGAGTGTAGGGGTAAAGTAGAAGGAATTTTCTCAAGAGAAGCCTTGACAGGAGTCACTGGATCTGAAGGGCCTTAAAGTCAGGGACATGAAGGACACAGCTTTGAACCATGTGGACTGATGGCCAAAGTCCAGATAAGAAAGAATATGTCTAAGCAGATGCCACTGTAGGTGAAGGAGGAGGATAATAAGACCCAATGCAGTTTCTGTCTCTAGGACAATGAGACCCAATGCACCTCCTGACTCAGGACCATGAGACCTAATGCACCCTCTGACCCAGGACAACAAGTCCCGATGCACCTCCTGACCCAGGACCAAAGACCCAGTACACCCTCTTACCCCAGAACAATGAAACTCAGTGCACCTCCTGATCTAGGACAATGAGACCCAATGTACCTCCTGACCCAGGACAAGACCCAGTATACCCTCTGACCCCAGGACAATGAGACCCAGTGCACATCCTGACCCAGAAAAAGAGACCCAGTACACCCTCTGACCCTCTCACTGTGTCTTCTCCTCCTCTGAACTCCTGGGAGCAGTTCCAATATACCTCCTGACCCAGGTCAACCAGACCCAATGCACCCTCTGGCCCCAGGACAATGAGACCCAATGCAACTCCTGACCCAGGACAACAAGACCCAAGACTCCTGAATACTGTGATAGATCCTTCTTCCTCATCTTAATGTAGACCTGCTGAGGTGGGAGCAGATTGAGATTCTGCTCCTCAAATGGGACACAAAATACAAATGAAATGATATTCAGAGATAATTGACGTAGGCTGTTGAAGTGAAGGGTTGCCACTCCATACCCCAAGATGGTCCAGCTCCCCTCTGATTTTTTTTTTTAAGTTGGAAATCACTTATCCAATATGGGAAATCTGTTCTTCAGCTTCACAAAGTTTCAAACAACTTCAAGCCCAGGAGAGGCATGGAACAGTCACTTCTACAAGGAAGTGGTTGAAAGGAGACAAGACCTAGGGGGATGTGCCATTTCTGTGGATAGCAGATGGGGTCTGAATACTTAAGAGTCAACTTCACTAGCTTTGCAATCAAGTGGAAATTTACATGGAGCTATTCCTTCCAGCATCAGCGAAGAAAGTCACTGGTAGGATGTTTAGAGACACAATTTACTAAGATGAATAATGTAGAAAAGTTGGTGGTCAGTTGGGTGTGGTGGCTCATGCTGGTAATCCCAGCACTTTGGCAGGCTAAAGCAGGAGAACCATTTGAGGCCAGGAGTTCAAGTACAGCCTGAACAATAAAGCAAGACCCCATCTCTACAAAAAAAATTTTAAAAAAAACAAGGTTGGTGGTGAACTACAAACCAGAAACATCACTAAATCAACAGGCAAAGATAAATAAGACATCAGTTACCATTTTATGATGACTGGTAAAGATAAGAAAGATAAGACAGTGTTGGTGAAGAAAGTTGGTGGGAATATAACTTGTTCAAATGCTTCTGGAAGGCAGGCTGGGAAGATGGATCACAACATAAACTGTTTCCCTTTGAGTCAATAATTCTAGAAATTTATTCAAAGGGAGTAGTCAGACAAGAATGAGAATACGTATGTGTAGGAAGTTGATCTCAGCTTTCTTTATTGTAGTAAAAAATTGGATACTGCAAATATATGAATAAAGATTAAAGTGAATAAATTATGGGTCATCTATATACTAATCAGTAATCTATATGCAAAAGAATTCAGAGATGTTATGTTGACATTGCAATGAGTATCCAAATTTATATCTACCGGCATAGTATAGGGCTTAAGATATTTTGTTAAGTGATAAAAGCAGCCAAGAAATGGCAAATTTGGTATTAATGAATTAAAAATAAGCATAGATCAAAGTCTAGAGGTCATCACACCAAAATATTAAAGGTAGATGTTTGGGGGCAATATTTTTACTTTTTTTAAAACTTTTTTACTTTTTTTTCTTTAATGGATTATCTGAAAATTATTTTTAGTGAGACCATGAACTATATTTATATATTCAAGAACTGAATATTTGAGGATCAGCCAGTCTCCAAAGTTCTTCCTTCATGGCCAGACCCAGCTTTTCCCCTACTCTCACTGTATCTTCTCCTCTGAACTCCTGTGGGCAAGTAATCGAAGATTTGCCCAAGATAGGAGTTCAACAAAGCTTTACCATTAAAGATACTGTTGGTGATGAATCTGTCTTGTGTTATTTCTCCAACAGCTTTGTGAATTCAACCTAATTCTAAATGTGTTTTTGATGTGGCCCTACTTATAAACACTTCGGACAACCCCAGAGCAGATCAATAACCCTTTGTGGATTGATCTGGATGTGGACAGGTTGTTGAGGGGAAAAGGCCATCTTGAATTTAAACAACATTTCTCAAATGGTGTTTGAGCAGTCATGGGGTCCAGTCCAAGCACTGGTCATGATCAGAACTGCAGAGTAGCAATGATAAAATAAAGGAGGAGTGTGCCAACAAGAGCTCTATCCCGGGGGTCCTTCTCTTGCCTCCTTCCCAGTAGTAGATAGGGAAGCTACTATTGCAGAGCTTGGAAGAAACTGTTTCTATGGAATGTTGCATATTTGTCTGGTGCTGCTTGTGGGGTACAAACCTTTCATTCTTGGGTAGGAGGGAGAACAGGGCCTGCATTACCCTTGAGTATGATTCCAGGACAAAATTTGACAAAATCTAACATCTGAATTACATGCTCCTCCCTAACTCTTGATAAGCAAGCCTTGGGTGTAAGTAAGAGGAAGAAAGAAAAGAAAAAAAAAAAAAAAAGAAAAGGAGAGAAAATAAATGAAGGAAGAAGGAAGGATCAAAGGAATAAACAATCAAGGAAGGAGAGAAAAATATTTGGAAGAGAAATAACCCAGGAACTTTTGCAGAGACTATCTCTGATGATAGGTATACAAAACGTTTGAAGGCCTTGGGCTGTGTTCTCCTGACAGGGCTTTCGGGAGTTTTTTAAAGTCCTTGTCGTCAGAAATACTGGGTAGAGGTCTAGTTCTGTCCTTAACCAAGTTGTGTGACTTTGGACTTGACACAACCTCTCTGGGCTTGCTTTCACTGAAAACATCGAATGACCTAGGAGTTTGCAAAGTTTCCTTCCAGTTTCAACGTTCCATGTCCTACAAATGACTAAAGCAGATGTTCTAAAGAGGGATGGGACTTATTTGTGGTCACCAGATCACCAATTCACCCACCTGTGCAGTTTTCTACTTGACTTGGTTTCCATCTTTTGCTCAGAATAGTGATGGCTGGAAAATGTTCTCATAGCGCCTCACAGAATAAGGGGCCCTGAACCCACGAGACAGTGATGAGTACAATTTCCTTTGTTCGCTTAAAACTTAGGGTAAGGGGCTGCCTTAAAATTTTCAGTCAAATTATTATTATTTACTTATTTATTCATTTTTTTGAAAGCAGGATTTATTGAGAGGATAGAAAAGCTCCCACAGTGGGAGGGGACACCAGGGGGTTGTCCTCAGTCAAATGATAGAAGTGATAAGATCTCAAATCCTTTACGTAATGATGAGGTTTGATACTCAATTTCTTATCAAATTCCTGAGAAGTCATAAAAATAATCGGTGTGGAACTTTGCTCTTACTAGGCTACAGAAAAGTCAACCTGTGGCTGTAATTTTGCAGGATCAGGGTAAAACATCAACTACAGAAAGCCTTGTTAAAAAGAATGTATCACTGAGGTATAGCATGCATACAACAAAGGTTTACTTCACAAATGTAGATTTTTCTCTACAGCTGCAAATCTATGTCATAAAAGGCAGCCCCTCTGAATAGCCATATTAAAATATGCCAAAGAAGTGTATTTTGGGGTGAAATATTCTGACTTTCTTCACTGATCTCTTGTTAACCTATATAGGGAGGGCCACAAGTACAGTTTCAGAGAGAAAGTACATGTTATATGACAGCTTTATGCATTGTTACATGCGACATGCACTGTTATGTGAAACATGTACTGTTACATGCAATAAGTACTGTGCAATTTTACTCGAATGACTTAAACCCATGATAAGCATTGTAAACCTCTTTAACCAGGTGTCACTGGAGTTAGGGAATAAATAGTGAATTCAGGGAAATAGACTCCATTGAAAACAGATGAACCTGGCTCAGAGGTTCACCATCATTGTGTAAGGGGAGCAAATTGTTCCCCAGAATAAGTATTCTTATTCTTAGAAGGGTATAGGAACAAAAGGCATGCCACCTCTGAACAATGAGCCAGACAAATGCCTAATTCATTTGACTTACAGGCCACCCCAGAAATGCAAACAAACAACCTGCTATTTAGCATTCTGTCACTAGATGGGGATCTTGAGTCAATCATCGCCTACTGGCTTTCTTTATCTCATGTTTTCTTTATTTGAATCTGTTTTACCAGGGTCTGAATACACACATAATGCAAGTTTACAATCTTGGCATTTCATATTTTACCGAACTTTTTGGGGATGGTAACTTTGAGTAAGATGGATTCAGTTTTTAATGCATTAACTTAATTAATTTTTCATCTGGGGTCCCAGGGAGAGGGAAGTGCCCCCGACGTGCAGGCAGCATGCTATTAATCTGGTGTTTATTTCTGGCAGAAGTTACCAGTGTTTATTCACGTTGCCCCTACAGGGTGTGGCTCGTTGTGGAGATTGTCATTATATCTTATAACTGATTAAAAGAGGAAATCCTCATTAGAGATTTCTCTGTGGCCGCCAAGAAGTAAACCTAATTGTTTTATTCCCATAGAATAAGTGGTTGCAAATGGAGCAGCAAAAGCTAATGCTTTTTGCCCTGTTTCATTCTGGAAGAAATTCCAAAGTGATTTTTATATTTAATCACAATGTGACTTTATCGAGAATTCTAGGAGCATGAGGTAAAAACCTTTGCCTTTCTCTTTTATTTGTCGAGGCAGTCAGGCCATTCAGGACTAAAATCTACAGTTGGCTGAAAACAACAAGGAAGCAGCTTGTCTTGGGTAAGTTCTCAAGCAAACTCAGGAGATGGACAGTTTTGTGTATAGCATTCTGACCTTCTACCTAGGGACGGTGTGAATGTTCAGCTTTGGCTGCTATCTGAAATGAGTTTGAGTGTCTCAGCTCATTTCATAAGAAACACAAATAAAGCCTACACAATAAAACATGCAATTTGGGATTATTGCTGGTCTCTGTTCAGAAAGTGCCCAGAACTGCATTTCTGAAAACTAAATTCCTGGTGCTCGTAGATAGAGACTCTTGTACTTTCAAATGGGTCTGGTTGGAGGGGAAGAAAGGAAGAAAGGGAAGCAAAATAAATTGTGCAGGATGAAGCGTCAGGTTGGCAGAAATGACCCCAGTGACCCAGAGGGAACGACCTGTAGTTCCCAGGATCCTCCTTTTGAACCCGGGCACTTTTAAACTTGTCTGATGTGGAGTCTCAGGCAGAAACTGGCTTTGCTTTCAGCATCTTCAAAACTACATTACAAAGAATGATATGGACTTCACTTTCTGCTGCCTCTACCTGTCCCTGCCACAGTTCCCGCCCACGGGGCACCCAGGGAGGCCCTGCCCACAGGCCTGTGCAGAATGTGTGCTGTTAAACTGTTTACTGGTGGTCATCTCTCCACCTGTCCGGCTGGAGAAACAGGCTCCGGGGGCTGACGGTGGCTCAAGAAGGGGCTTTGTCACTTGGGTTTACCTCTGAAGCAATTTTCCTAAGTATAGGATGTTCTTCAAGAAATGTCTCAGATTTAAGACTCTAAATGATCAATTTCATCAAGAGGGGACATTTTCATTTTTTATTCTTTATATTTCTTTATCTGAAGCAAAAACAAGCTATGATCATCAGAGAGAAAAATTCTAGTCTATTTTAAGGGAAAAAAACTTAAAAGTCATTGTGATCCTGCCACCTAGATATAAACTCTGTTAATGTATTTCTGTGTGTCCTTTATTCAAAGGTCTATTGGTATATACATATGTAAATTTTTTTCAGAAATAGCGATCATTTTGTACATACTGTTTTATGACTTTTATTTTTATAAAATGAATCATATCTTTCTATATTACCATGCTTTATATATAACCTCACACTTAATGGCTGCCTTGTATTCTATTATAAATAATCCCTCATTATTCAACAGTAGTTTCCCCCTTCCCCAATTTTATTAATGATACAAACAAAATCATGATTAACATTCAAGGGAGATTTTTTACTGTATATTTTAATTTTCAGATATGTGTAATTTGGAAGCACTTAACTATTGAGATATACCTTCCAATATGAGACTATATGCTTTTTACAGAAACATGGGGGAACATAAGTCAACATTTATAAAGAATACAAAAGGCTTCTCCCCCACCCCATGTTCAAACACCCTAAACATATATTTGCCTGAGTTGTACATATGCATCTAAATGATCCCAAGTGATACACTATTTCAGTGTGATGGAAAATAGTTACTTTAATCCTTAAAGTCTATTCTTATGTAGGGAAATGGAAAAAAAAATGCTGGTAATACAAGATGCATGAAAAAATGTTTTAAAGTCTTTATTGGGCTTGAAATGATGAGAGTTTACATAATTAATCATAAGGGGATGTTTTTAGTCACAGAAATGATCATTAGTACTGCACTAGAGTTAAGTAATCTTTATAGCAATATAAAAATGCCATTTTGCCCTTAGATCTCACTGAGATTTTGTCTCTCTTTTATGCTCTTTGGCATGACAACACTCAGTAATTGAATGCTACTTAATAATGAGGGTGGGTAATGAAACCATCTAAGCTAATGTGTCTATGGAAATTTCTGAAACACAAGCCCCAAATATTACCCTAGAACACTGTGTTAGCCCAAAGCTAGGAAAAAGAGAAATTAAGTTGCAATCATTGCAGTGTTTTAAAAATTACCCCCACGTTTAAAATTATTAGCCTCTGTTCTTCGTCATCCTTTTTCTTGTTTTTAATGATGTTTTAAGATGCAAATTCTGTGCTTCAACCTCGGTTCACATTTTCGTCAATTGCTTTGGTGGGTGGTTGTAAATTTTAACAATCCCTCATAAATTAAAATAAAGTTTGCGGGGAGTTTTTTGATAAACAGATGGCTCATATTTGATCTATTTTGACAAAGAGGCAATAATAAAGACATTCAGCAATTCCTATTTGCTCACATGAGAGTGTATGTTGACGGTTAACAGTGTAGCCTCTAGAAACAGTGGGACTGGCTATGGGACGTTGCCATGTCCTCACTGAGTGATCTTGGAATATGATCTGTTTCCCCCAGAGGGTATTTCACCTGAAAAATGAGATAAAAGTGTTATGAGAATTAAACAAGAAAATGCAAAGGGCTCACCACTGTGCCCGACACAGAAAAATTCAGTAAATTGCAAACTATTATAAAAAGTTGACTAACAATAGTTGAATTAAATGATAGAGTGAAATTCCATCTTGTTTCGTCTCTAAAACAAAATGTCTATGGGTGAGGGTATTTGCGGATTTTTTAGCCTATTTGGAGAGAATTAATTGTGCCATCATCTTGTTAAAAGTCCCCCAACAACTTAGTTCAAGGACATTTACATTTATCGAAACAAAAGCATACAACTTTGGTCTAGACATTTAAACTTTTCTCTCATCTGTTCAGAGATGAGACCCTTCAATTGAGATACACGTCTTCTTATCACAAATGTCTTCTCATTATGGTTTTAGCAAATGTAACTTATTGAAAATAGGAAAAGCTGCCTAAAGTATCATTTAATGAAGCACCTTGAAATTTAAAAAAGCAAGAATATCTCTTGTACCTTCGAAATGTAACTTAATTGGTTCCAAACATGAGCAGCTGGATTTTGATCTCAGTCTATATATAAAAAAAAAATCTTTGATTTTGACTATAAGACCTGGTTTAAAATTTAACTGGAAGTAATTGATTTGTAAAATTTCAAAAGCAACTCTTTAATCTTTTAGCTAAACTATTAATAAGTTAATAACCTTATTCCATTGAATTTGTTCTTTTATTATATAAGTCTAGATTCCTGGGTAGGTCTTTGTTCATTAAAAATATGCTCTTATTTTTTAAAATGCCATTCTTGCTGTGTAAGAAAAAGGTACTCGTAGCATCTTTTCTTAGTTGTAGTTTTCAGCTAAAATTTATGTCTAAATGAAAATGGGGTGGGGGAGAACAGGAGAGGGTGACCACTAAGAGGATTCATACCTCATACTCACCTGGGCTCTGAACTTTATCAAACTGGTTAAGTGGACTCCAATTTTCTATAATCATTCCTGATAATAAATACAACTGGATAGATCACCAGATCTATCTTTGTTTATATATATTGAAGTTGTATTCTTTTAATGACTGTCACATAGGACAAAAATATAAATCTTGGCTTCTCTATTCAATTTTGCATGATAAATAGTTGATGCAATATCTTTCTGTCTATGCTTACCAAAATTTTCTCACTAAAATATTGACACACTCCCTTTGAAGCTTGGAATGATTGTCTCTTTACTTTAAGAAGGTAGTTTTATGGAAGTTATGTCTGCTCACTACCTCTCAAATGTTAGAAGATCGATATATTTAAATGCTCTAATGATGTGAAAATATGTGAATTATTGATTTGTCTTCCATTTAAGACCAACAAGTTAACTGAGTAAGTAAAAACAAAAAACAGATGTAATCTTAATAATATGTTTGTCAAAGATGTGAATGTATGCATCAGCATGAATGAATTGGAAGAGCTATGTTTGGTAATTCATGAGAACTAGCTCTTTGGTCAGCTTGTAAAAACTAGACATGGGTAACTCTAGCATCAAAACGCTCTTATGAAGCCTGTCAACAGAGCTATTCCTAAGCACGTATTTATGAGGAGGACCCCCCAAACTCCTGAAATTTATTTATAAAAAAATGTACATTTATTCTTACATGTTTAAACTTCAGTCACCTTCAAGGTACTCTCTGCTTGATGTAATACACCTATCCAAATGCTTTTCCACTGCTCAAAATAGTTTTTGAACTCGTCAATTTTGATGCCTTCTAGTGCTTCTGCTGTTTTTTGTTTCACCTCTTACACTTCAGCAAACTTTTCCCTTTGAGGACTTTTTTCATCCAGGGAAACAAAGAAAGTCACTTGGGGGGAGACTGGGTGAATAAGGAGAGTGGGGCATGGGGTCATGCTGTTTTTGATCAAAAACTGCTGAACACTAAGCACAGTATGGGCAAGTGTGCCTGTAAATCACCCATCATGAAATGGGCAAACATGTTAAAGGAATCTTCCCCCACAAAATTTACCGAAGTTGAACACAGCCTCTCACAGCAACTCCAGCAAGTACACTGATGCTGATGCATTTCAAGAACACCTACCTAGCAGGGGAAGCCAGTACTATAAGGGGCCTGCCTTCCAAACAAATAATTCAGTTTTTTGGGGGTTCACCCTCTTATAATTTGATTCTGGATCTTCAAAAAGAAATTTTTTTGTACAAAGCTCATGGCTTTGTATCTCAAGCTTCCTAAGAATTCCTGGTATGTTTAGAGAGTGACTTGTCTAAACAAGGGCTGAGAAGATGAGCCATATATTTGCTTGATTGTTTGTGACGATCTGTTTGACTCTAGTAGAACATAAGATACACGACAGTCAGTCTGTTTTATTCACTGTTGTATCCTTAGTGCCTAGAACTGAGTTTGGCACCTAGTAGGGCCTCAGTAAATATTTGTGGAATGATAACATTGATCAAACAAAAGAAAAGAAAGAATATGTTTAGAGAGGAAGGATGTACAGAATGGAGCAGCAGGGCCAATTTTTAACCATAGCAGGCAAAGAAATCTCAGTTTTTCCAGTCTTGAAAGCTTGGAGGTGGGTGTGAATAATGGGGCTGAGAAGGAACCATGCAGGGAATGCCACTTTGTTCTAGTTCCCTCTGAAAACACTCCATGGCCTGGGGTGTCTGGCTACTTCCTATCTTCATGATTTTCTGTTCTTTTGGAGCCTCTTCCCTCTCCTTGTTGCCCTCTGCTTGTGTCGACGTGTGGCCTAGGCTTTCTTGGTAATGAGTGGAACAGTGAAATGGTTGAGAATATGGGTGTGGGTTTCTAACATGTCTAGGCATCACTCCAGGACCTGCCACCTTGATGTATCTGATCTCGAGCAAGCTACTTAGTTGAGCTCAGTCTCATTTTCCTCATCTCTTTGTTTGCATTGATAGTAATTATGCCTATCTTGCTGGGTTCCTGAAGGCTTAATGAGAAGATGCCTGATATAAGTACCAACGATAAAGACATCGTGTGGGTGGCTCATCATTGCTTTCAATAAGTAAAACTTCATAGAGGGATCATGCATGGTAAGCACTCCTCGTAGGACTGGCTTGTGAGAAGCCTTTGAGACTGTGTTGGTTTATATTTCCATGTGAGACTTTTTATTGTTCCCAGTGAAGAGCATGAACAGGAGCCAAGGACCAGAAAGACTTACCCTCATAAAGATGTGTTATAACAAGTAGTTCTACATTTAGCAGCATCTCTAGGCCAGTGCTCCATAGGAGGCTGGTAGCTGTGTTTAACTATCAGCCTTGTGATCCACTTGCAATACCCCTTCGCCAATATGAGCATTACAATTCTTTTGGGGTCCTGGCATGGTGGCTCATGCCTATAATCCCAACACTCTGGGAAACAGAGGCAGGAGGATTGTTTGAACCCAGGAGTTCAAGACCAGCCTAGGCAACAAAGTGAGCGCTTGGCTCTAAAACAAAACAAAACAAACAAACAAACAAACAAACAAACAAAAAACTAAAAAAATTAAGTGGGCATGGTGATGCACACTTGTAGTTCTAGCTCATTGGGAGGCTGAGGGGGAAGGATCACCCAAAACTGGGAGACAAAGGTTGTGGTGAGTTGTGATTGTGCTACTGCATTGTCACTATACTGGGTGACAGAGTGGGACTCTGACTCAAAAAAAAAATTCTTTTGGTATATTATCATAGTCATTTTAGTTTTGCTAGTGCAGAAGACATTTCTTAAAAGATTTCTGTTCTCCTTTCAAGTAGATTTTATTTTTATGTTATTTTTTAAGAGACAGTGCAGTGGCATGATTATAGCTCCAATTTCTGGGCTCAAGTAATCCTCCTGCCTTATTCTCCTGAGTAGTGAGGGCCACAGATGTGTACACCACACACACAGCTAATTTTAAAATTTTATTTTATAGAGTTGGGAGTCTCATTATGTTGTCCAGGCTTGTCTCCACTCCTTGGCCCTAAGCAATCTTTTTGCTTCAGCCTCCCAAAGTACTGGGGTTACTAGTGTGAGCTGTTATGTCCAGTCCCAAGGTGATTAAGACTCAAATAGTGTTTGCCACCATGTAACAGGCTTGGGCTTGTTAGGTGCTTAGTAGGCTGTTGATATCTTAAAATTTACTGCTGTGAAGAGGATTATGGTGCTTCTTTGGTGGTCTACTGGTTCAAGTGGACAGATCTACCATGAGTATGGTTAATTGGTTAATCTTTTAAGAGAAAGAAAGCAAAACCACTCGACAGACTTATTGCACTTAACTATCAATAGTCTGGCAAAAAATAGAACTCTTTATGACAATGATGAAGCATACATATGGGTCAATGTTGCACATTTTCTTGTAGAGAATATACAGAACAAGATAATATAGAAAATAAGCACCTAATGACAATTTGACACCTTTATCATTAACTTTCCACTGTTATGGATGTTAATTTTTCCCTTGCTTCTATTTGTAACTTTAAGCTAAGATAGAAATATTCAAGCAATTCCTTTTCATGTATCTTCACGGATGGTTCCTACCTCTTCCTGGGTTCTGACTCCTTGACTTTGGCACTTAAAATATTCATATCTTTCTGGAAACCTATTACTCTTTCCTGCCTCTTTGTCCTCTTACTTTTTCATGAGCTGTTCCTTCAGTCAGGAAAACTCTTTCTTAAAGAAGAAATATCCCTATCCAGCAAGACTAATTTCTTCAGGGTTCAGGCCTTGGAGTAGGATTTGTCTTTTTGTGGGGGAGAATACTATAATGTCTTTATTGAGATACAATTCACTCACATTCACCCATTAAAACTACACAATTTAATGGTTTTTAGTATATCTGTATAGTTGTACAAACATCATCACAATCAATTTTAGAACATTTTCATCATCCCCAAAAGAAACCCTGTCACAATCTCATCGTTGCCCCCTCCCACAGCCCTAGGCAATCACTAGTCCACTTCTGTCTCTGAAAATTTGTCTATTCTAGACATTTTATGTGAATAACATCATTTGCTCTTAAACTATACTGCACATAATTAGAATTAAAGAAAGTTCATTTCTTTCAGATTTAAAAATGCATTTCCAAATATTTAGCTTTCCCACAAGAGTGAAGGCATCTGGAATAAGAGACATACTATTTCAGTTGTGGTGTAATGCAAAAGCCAGGGCATCACAGATTCAACTCAACAGAGAACACTCTATCTGGTGTTGTAGTGAATCACCAACAGCAGTACATACCAGGAAGGAAAATTATGTGACTCCCCTCTTATATTTTAGGGGCACAATTCTGTTCAGTTTGGGTAGAATTCAGGAAGAAAAAAAAAGTCGCCTCCTAAGACCATGGGCAAGCTGCTTGCCTGCTCTTGTCAGAATTGAATGCTGACATGAATCTTTTTTTAAATAAAATAAACTATTAAAATTATTTTTTTCCTGAATGATGGCTGAAACAGATGCATTTTAATCTACAGGGCATAGAAAATGAAATTTACATGTCACTGGGGTCTTTCTGGTTAATAAATGTTTTAAATAGAAAGCATGAAACTCAATAAATATGAAACTGTGCTGTTTTGCATAGGATTAAAAAAGCAAAATTGGAGGTCTTTCCACTAAAAAATTGATTTATAAGGTGAAAGTATTTTATGCTATCAAATATCAGTCTTTTAAAATATCATGAAAATGCTGCCTTACATTTTTTTTAAGCCTCAACTGCAACATGTAATTTAGAACATTGCCTCTGTATATCTAGCTTGGCTGATGTATCTGGTATGTAAGTACCAATTCACAAATATTGTAACATCTTTTCTAGTTTTGTGCACTAGTGAGCTAAATTAAATGAGTTTCATTCATAGCTTGCGTCTAAAAATTTACAGTTTTTTAAATTGTAAGATATCAGAAGGTCTACCTAATTTTTGTTTATGACTTTGAAAAAATGTTCATCATAAAAAATCAGAAAATTATAACTGTCCTTTAAAAATCTTGGCAGTTTTTTTTCCTTTTGGTACAAAAACTTTTCCTGAATGCTTTGACTACTGCCACACTGGATAAAGGTAAAAATGGCTGACTTTTCTCAAATTTCTTGCATGAAAAGCCTTCAAATAACTTTCATGGACAGATAATCTAAGCACACAGTGCCATGAATCCTTTCCCCCAACCTAGCCATTCTTCCACCTTCCAGAGATGAATCCCTGGCGGAATAAACCTTGGAAAAATAAAATGGCAGTTCAGATGACCTGAATTGTACCCCAAACACCACAATGCCTTGAAAGTTACTCTTTTTTTTTTATAGTCAATGGGCTGAAAATACAGGGATTTTATTCCAAATTCACCTCTTTACAGTTAAAAATTGTGGTAAAAATCATTTAGAAAAAGTGTTTATGAGAAGGGTTCAGGTGTTATCCCAACCTGATTAAAACTGGTTGTGAATTCTCCCTCCCCCTCTTTAAATTGCTACAAGACAGACTCTGATATGATGCACAGATTTTTTTTTTAACAACAAACTGAGTTTTAGAATTATAATTTAGAGTGTATTGGATGTATCACCAAAAGACAGGGTGGTTGTGCAATTGTAAAGCAGTATTGTATTGTTGCTAGTCTGAGTAAATCTAAATCTTTTCAAGCTTTGGTTGAGTGGGTTAATTCCAGGACCTGAATTACAAGTGCAATTTGAATTACATTGCAAATGCTGAACTTACTTCACTTTAGCAAAGTGCTTTCTTTTTCCCTTCTCGGACTTATGAATTCTAGCTATTTTGATGTTTTTCAAATGTTGAAATATTTCAGTTAACTGTAAAAAATAGCAGTTCCAACTAGAATTGGAGGAAAAGATTTTTTTCCCCTTGGCTTCTTTGTTTATTAATTCCCCTATTTTATTTTGTCTTATTTTATTTTTTTGGCTTGTCTGTATTTTATGAAATCTCCTCATTTAACAGTGATTTAAGTCGTTAAAATCATGGCAATCCCTGAACCATTTCAGGCAATATGGCATTCACCCTTCAGTCTGAAGATAAGTATTTTGTAAAAATACTGCACAAACATTCAAAACAGCCCAGGCTTTAGGTTGAGAGGGAAATGAATGAACAGGTAAGAAATTAATATATGATACAAATGGGAAGGACTGATTTAGGGATTTCCCAGTTGTAAACTAACATTGATAAATACAGTCTCTCAGAAATCCTGTGAAGTGGATCCATAGGGTGACACTGATTTAATGGACAAAGAACAAAGAGGTCAAATGGATTGTTCAGAGCTGGAATTCTGTGCTCTCCCCTACCCCCCAACCCATCTAGTTATAACCACAGTCTTCTTTGCTGAGGATGGAAAAGTCTTGCAAAGAGAAAACAGCAGGCATGGGGTAGGACCAGGGGGCTCTGCTGCAATGTTAGATATAATGTCAGGCATTTCAATAGTCGGCAGAGGTGCTAAACTGGTAATTATTTAAGAACATAACAATTTTTTTTGCAGCAAAAAGTTTAAGGTCATGTTCCTCAAGCTTGGCACTATGGTTTTCAGCCTGCAGAAGTATTTATTTTGCAGTCTTCACAAAAGATGTCTGATTGAATAATTGTTGTCAGAAGACAAGATAATGCAGGTTAATATTGGGAGTTCAAAGGCTTGACAAATTTTTAAAGAGGACCTGCTAAATAGGATATGAACAGTGTCAAAAGTTGCAGTAAGCGAGGGCTTTCTGCTAGGAACTGGGAATGAGTAACCCATCTAGAACATCACGTGCTGGGGTTGCAGTGTGTGTTTGGGGCTTTGTAGTATTTGCAACATCACAATTTAATGAAGACTGATTTATCCAGTCCAGTCTCATGTAATTAATGAAGCATTTTGTTGCACCATGTTTGTAGAAGAAATGCTAGCCAAATTTGAGAATACATAGTGAAATATATTATTTGCAACTTTTGAAACTATTGTAATAAAACACTGCATTCTTGTAAAAGTTAAAGAGCAAATAGCTCTGAGAAAAACTATATTAAAAATAACTTTGGCTTCAAATTGAAAAATTTATATATCAGAATTTAATTTTAAAACATTATTTGACATGCTTCCTCTCTCAAAATGTATATTTTATAAAAATTCTCCCCTAGAAATGGAATTTTTATTCTTTGCAAATTTACATGCTATACATAACAATTGCAAATAAACCTCATTATCTATCATATATTTATCTGTAACCTGAAATAGTCAATGTGCCACTCAGTTAATACAAGTAAAGTAGAAATTTTTCAACTGGAAAATTTTCGGAAGGCCCCTAAACATATTTTGGTTCCACTCATTAATCAAAATATGGTATAAACTTAGAATTCTATATTGATAGAAAGTGCAGTGACATTTGTTCCTCTTCTCTTTACTTTCTATTTTAAGAAAATAGCATTATAGGGATGCGAATAGTGCAATGTTCAGGCAGTAACTTTTAAAACAAAGTCAGAGGTTGTAAAATTTAATGTTCTCATAACAGCATTAACTTGCCCATGTTGCACATATAGTACATTAAGGGATCACATTTTGCTGTCTTCCATGTAATTGGAAATATTCTATATGTACAATTTGAGTGAGTTAATGTTTCTGGGAGAACCTTAACTTTTGCATTTCTTGACTTTTTTATGTTTGAATTTGTAGCCTTAACATTTGCATTAACATAGTTATTTGCATTTCATTACAGTTGAAGTTAGTCTATTCAAGGACTGAAGTTAGAAGTCAGTGTTTACTTAAAGGTCTGTTCAAATGAAAATTTTCAACATTTTTAGTTTACATATTTATGGTGAGAAGATATATTAGTTTAGGACTTTGATTTTTTTTTTCTTATGCTTACTAAAAGCTAACATTTTTGTGCATGGTAAGTATCCAAGAATTGGGCAATGACAGAATAGGTGAGTAAATGGACAATTGCATCAAAAATTTATCTACAATATAGAAACAAACAAACAAACAAACAAACAAACATTAATAGGATCAGTGTCTTGTGTGGATTAAAAAACAGCTCTCAGGAAACCTGTCCCAGAAAGGGAAGAATGTCTCAGCTTTTTATAATATCTTGCTATTGATTTTCACTGTTCTATTTGTTCTTATTGTGTTACTATTTTTAATATTCTTGAATTGAAAAGAAAAATAATAATTTTCCAACTCTGCATATAAAGGAAACAAGTTCCTGAGAGAATATATGGTTATTTCAAAGAAAAAAAAAGACAAGAAAGCATGCTACACCTAAAAAAATTTCTAAGTTCAGTTGTGCCTTGATTTTTAGAAACTTATATGAAGACATAGATAAAAAAATATGAAATGTCAGGGATAAGGACGAAAAATTTACTATTTTATTTAAGAAGAGAAAATTAACATAGAAATCACTTCCTCAGACTGCAAACTTCATAAGAGCAAGAACTCCCTTATTTTTGTACCCCACTTTCTAACCCACATTAGCGATACATTAACTATCTTTCTAATCATTAAAAGCAAAAATAACTAACTACACTATGACAATTTCTATTAATTAAAAGTTTTATTTTCAGCAGCCCAATTACTACTTCAAGTGGTTGAAACCAAATACTCTGTTCCAGTTTTGATTATACTGCTTTAAATAAAAAAATTATAGAAGAGCCTCCTTCTTTCTTCCTTCCCTCCCTCCCTCCCTCCTTCCCTTCCTTCCATTTTCTTTCCTTCTTCCTCTCTTCCTTTTTCTCTCCCTCTCCTTCACTTTCCTTCCTTCCTTCCTTCCTTCCTTCCTTCCTTCCTTCCTTCCTTCCTTCCTTCCTTCCTTCCTTCCTTCCTTCCTTCTTTCATCTGTCTCTGCCATCCAGGCTGGAGTACAGTGGTACAGTCATGGCTTATTGTAACCTCTGGGCTTAAGCAATCCTCCCACCTCATCCTCAGCTGGAGACCACAGACGTGTGCCACAACGCCTGACTTTTTATTTTAATTTTGTTTTTTTGAGTTGGAGTCTCACTCTGTCACCCAGGCTGGAGTGCAGTGGCATGCTCATGGTCACCGCAGCTTCAGCCTGCTGGCTCAGGAAATCTTCCGCCTCAGCCTTCCAAATAGCTGGAACCACAGGTATGTGCCACCACGCCTAAAAAAACAAATACAATTTGATTTATTGTAGAGATGAGGTCTTGCCAAATTGTCAAAGCTGGTCTTGAGCCTGTGGACTCAGGCAATCCTCTTGCCTCCACCTCCCAAAGTGCTGGGTTACAGGCGTGAGCCACTGTGCCCAACTCACCTATTTTAAAAATTATTGTTATTATTATTATTAAAGAAAGAAATAGAATTATTCTCAGAAATGCCACTTCATTAAGAATTTTACTTTTGAAACACAGACATCACAACTATACATGTGGACTGAGCATGCTCCCACCAGCAGGCCAGGCAGGCCCATAAGTGGCCTGCCTGTTTCTGGAAGTGCTGTAGACCCTCATCTGTCACAATCGGCGGAGAGACTGAGCAAATTCAAATCAGAGTCCACAACAGAAAGTCATCTCTACTGATGAATCATTTATTTGGACAAGACAGAAACATCCCCACACTGTTTCCTTGTATACAGAAAGTGGGACATTCAAATATATGTTTTTCCCTTTTTCAGCAGAATTCATTTCAATCTGGCCCCAGGAACTGCTTCTTATTTTAGGATTCAGGTTTTAGTAGCACATACGCTCCCGTTACTGCCAAAAGATCGTACCTGAATATTGGATAGTCATTCATTATTATGGTAACCATACCAACATATGGTAAAAGCCCCCTGGCTCTGCCCATCACGTCCTTCTTCTCAATTCAATTCTGGCTTTCCTTGTACAAGCCTCTGTCAACAACTTCACTGTTATCTCCTTTAGTCAGAAACTTGATGTCTCCATTATCTTCTTCATGAACTTTGATTACTCTGTGAACTGTTGGAATGTCTCGTCCTTCAACTTTAAAAACAACTATTTCACCAGCTCTAATGGGATCTTTCCCAAACCAAGAGTTTGGTTTCCTGGTGAAAGGCCGTTTCCATGATTCCACTCAGCACCACCATGATGGGTCTCTCGCTGCCCAGGAGCATAATCACGCCCTTCTGTATCTTAAGTGCAGATCAGAAGACACGATCATGGCAAATTTCAACATCTGGTAACAGAGCTAGTGCTTGTTCATCTTCCTCAGGTCCCCGAAGATGTCCAATCCGGTCGTGGGGAGATGCGTCTCCACAGCACCCACGCTGTACCATTGCGGGGTCTCTGGGGACCCAGGTGGCTCGCAGGCTCTGGGTGACACAGACAGCTCTTAAAAATTATTTGTAGAGACAAGGTCTCTATAAATATTCTGCTCAGGCTGGTATCAAACTCCTGGCCTCAAGCAGTCTTCCCACCTCAGCCTCCCAAAATGCTGGAATTACAGATGTGACGCACCATGCCTGGCTAGAAGAATTTTCCAAGAGAGGAAAGTGCTCATGTCCTAAAGCTGGGGCTGGTATGCTGGAGAACCATTAGGAGGGTCAGAACCGCTGGAGTTTAGTAAGTATGAGAGGAAGGTCAGCAAGAACCGGATCACGTGGAGCTCTCTTTGGTGGAAAAGAGTTTGGATTTTACTGTAAGTGTGATGAGATCCACTGAAATAAGAGACCTGGCTGAGGTCTAGTCCTTCCTCCCTTCCTTCCTCCCTTCTCACTCATGCATGCCTTCATTTGTTTGTTTCTTTATTTTTTAAACAGACTTAATTTTTTAGAGTAATTTTAGGTTCACAGAAAAATAGAGTGCAAGTACTCTTTCATATATATGCCTTTACTCCCACACATGCCCAGTCTCCCCCATTATCAATACCCTCTATCAGAGTGATACACTTGTTACAATCCATTACCTACAACTGACACATCATTATCACCCAAAGTCCATAGTTTTACATTACCATTCACTCTTGTTGTACACTTTATGGGTTTGGACAAATATATAGTAAGTGGCATGTAGCCACCATTATAGCATCATACAGAGATTCACTGCCCCAAAAATCTTCTGTGCTCTGCCTATTCAACCCTCTGTCTCCTGGCAACCACAGATCTCTTTACTATCTCCTTTTTGGGAGAGTCTTCCAAAATAGTTAGAATCACAATATGTAGCATTTTCAGATTGGCTTCTTCCACTTGGTACTATGCATTTAGTATTCCTCCATGTCTTTTCATGGCTTGATAACTCATTCCTTGTTTATCTTTTTTTTGAGTCTGTGTCTCACTCTGTTGCCCAAGGCTGGAGTGCAGTGGCACAATCATGGCTCACTGAAGCCTTGACAGCCTGGGCTCAGGTGATCCTTCTGCCTCAATGTCCCAAATGGCTGGGATTATAGGTGTGTCCACCATGCCTGACAGATTTTTTTTTTTTTAACTTTGTAGAGACAAGGTCTTGCTATGTTGCCCAAGATAGTCTTGAACTCTTGGGTTCAAGCAATTCTCCTGTCTTGGCCTCCCAAAGTGTTGGGATTACGGGTGTGAGCCACTGTGCTCATTTCTTTTTAATGCTGAATAATATTCCGTTGTCTGCAGGTACCAAAGTTAATGCATTTGTGTTTTCGTCTAACCAAATACCGCCAGCCAGTGTGTTCGTCACTGAAGATATGGTGACTAGCAAAATAAATTGAACCTGTGAATCTCACAGTTTTGTGGGGAAAATAGGTGTTAAATATGAAAAGAACATATAAAATTATAAGCAGATATGTGCTTTGAAGAATTGGGGCAACTTTTGATGAGCTTATGGAAAGAAGAAGACTTGGAGTCCAGGAAGGGATTTTCTGATGAAATGAGATGGACTTGGGGTGAGGTCTAAGGATGAAGTAAGAAGATAGAGGAGAGGATAAGGCAAAGGAAGCTTGGCCATCTGAGGAGCAGGAAGAAGGTCAGTATGACCAAAGCCCAGCTCTCAGTGAAAGGCTGGAGTAAGGGAGTCTGAGGGCAACCAGGGGCTGCCTGGACAGGTTCCTGTCTGGACAGGTTCCCAGCAGAAAAGTGGCATGGGCAGGTGGGCATGCTAGAAAGAACAGAGGTCAGTAGGTTGGTGGATGGGGGAAGATGCCAGTCTGGAGGCTGTTTCAGTAATCCAAGTAGCAGTCACCAGTGGCTCAAACAAGGATGGCAGGAGTGGAGATGGAGAAACATAGATTGGAGAGATGTTTTGGTGGTTGACTGGCCTTAGAAATGAGAAATGAGAAGTGAGAGAACAGGGGATCTCTTGGGTTTCTAGCTAGATGGACTGAGACCAGGAACATCAGATAGGGATCAGAGCTGGTTGTAAAAGTAAGTAGTTATTTCCCCCCCAAATTAAGGAAAAAACATATGATTGGGTTGCTATCAAACTTATGCAGATTCTAGAAGCCAAGAGGAGAAATCCTTGTTCAAAGTACAAAGAGAAAAACTACCTACTGAGGATGGTGCATAACAGAAAACCTATAAATACAAAATTAAATGAGGACTTGTCTTTTGTACTTGGGAACTCAGCAGTAGAGCAAAAGTTAGACTTGTGTAAATTTTAGTAGAGCATTAGTTTTGTTTTTAGACTCAGCAAGATTTATAAGAATAGTATCACATTTTCCCATAACCTTTTAATAGACTGCAGCCTATAATAATATAAGAATAGCATTTATGGAAAGCATATTATGTCCCTATAAGTGTGTTAAGTAATGTATTATTTGCATGAATTACTTCCTATAATACTAAAACCAATCCCTTACTGAATATATACTATTATCACCTCCAGTGCTATTCTGGTAAATGTCTAACACCTGGCTCTCCAGGGGGCTGTGGTAAACATTTGATTGTAGCTTTGGCCAATATCCATGGTGTGAATTTTCTCATCATGATGGAATTCAAGCTACCAGGGTAATGTCATTGAACACTAAGTTGGGAAGAGCTGTATGCAGTCTTCTCTTGAGTCCCTATGAGCCAGCACATTGCTGGGCCTCCCCTTTATTAATGAGGAACTTGGCCTTGGA
Organism: Carlito syrichta; assembly: GCF_000164805.1. NCBI lineage: Eukaryota > Metazoa > Chordata > Mammalia > Primates > Tarsiidae > Carlito > Carlito syrichta. The sequence continues at coordinate 144,172 of NW_007247405.1, forward strand.
AAAGTTAAGCAACTCATGCAAGTTCACAGAGGGTAAGTGGCAGAGGGAGAATTTAAACTCTGGCAGAGACCCCAAAGCCTGTGTATTTAATTGCTATGTGGTGTACACCAGTGGTTGAATCACACTACTGAAAGGTTGATGCAAAACCAGGCCTTGTTTAAGTCCAACTTCTTTTACAGGGGAGGCAACTGAGTCCCCCAAAATTTCATTGATTTGCTCAAGGTTAAAACACTAATGAGAGACATTTTTATGGAAATTGGAACTGGCAGCCAATTCCTGATCAAAACCCCAAGTGCCCATGCCGTAAGAGATAAGAGGCAAGCTTCTGCAAAGACAAAGAAAACATTGAGAGAGTGGGGAGATAGTCCATAGACTGGGAAAAAATATTCGTCAACTGTATGTCTGAAAAAGGCTAACAGCTAGGATCTACAAGGAACTCAAACATGCTGAAAAGGAAAAAACCAAGCAACCCTATTACAAAGTGGGCAAAAGATATGAATAGGCACTTCTTTTTTTTTTTTTTTTGAGTTGGAGTCTCACTCTGTCACCCAGACTGGAGGGCAGTGGCCGGTCCCGGCCACCGCAGCCTCGACCTGCTGGGCTCTGGCGATCCTTCCGCCCCAGCCTTCCGAGTAGCTGGAATTACAGGCGTGTGCTACCACGACCGCTGATTTTTTGATTTATTGTAGAGATGAGGTCTTGCTGCCCAGGCGGGTCTCAAACCCGCAGCTCAGGCAATCCACTCACCTCAGCCTCCCAAAGGTGCAGGATTACAGGTTGAGCCACCGAGCCCGGCTTAGGCATTTCTTAAAAGAAGACATAGGAGCAGCAGCCAACAGATACGTGAAAAAATGCTCAGCCTCACTAGTCATCAAATAAATGCAAATTAAAACCACACTGAGATACCACCTAACTCCAATCAGGATGGCCATCATCAATAATTCAAAAAAAAAAAAAAAGATGCTGGAGAGGATACATCATAAAGGAACACTTCTACACTGTTGGTGGAATGTAAACTAGTACAAACTCTGAGGAAAACAGCTTGACAACTCCTAAAAGATCTAAAAATCGACCTTCCATATGACCCCACAATACCCCTACTGGGAATATACCAGGAGGAACTCAAATCACTCTTTGAAAAAGACACCTGCACATGCATGTTTATTGCAGCATTATTCACAATAGCAAAAACATGGAATCAACCATGCTGCCCATCAAAAGAGGACTCGATAAAAAAATGTGGTATGTGTACATGATGGAATATTATGCAGTCATAAAAAAGGACAAAATTATGAACTTCGCAGCAACTTGGATGAACTTAGAGGCTATAATACTGAGTGATCTATCACAGAAACAAAGAACTGAGTATCACAAGTTCTCATTCATAAGCGAACCCCAAACAGTTATAGTAATACTATAAGAAAGGGATTGGCAGTAGTGGGAAACTGCCAGGGTATGGGGGTGGGGCAGGATTGGCAGTACTGGGAAATGCCGGGGGAGTGGAGGGCACACCTTATCAACAAGGGTACCTGCATAATGAACATTTGTACACCTAACCCTGATTTGTACCCCACATATTTAAAATAAAACATTGAAAAAAAACACACTATTAATTGATAAAGCTGGGGCTGTAGCCCAATTCTCTGATCACTGTCCTATGTTATGCTGTAGCTACTTTTTTCTTTTTTTTTGCAAACCTCTTCCACAAAATGTTTAAACATTTGATCTTTTTATAGAAAGAAACAGTCATGAATGTTCTGTTATTTCCACACATTTGGAGTGAACCTTCTCATCACCTGGCAATGTCATACAGAATCACCTTACTTGGAAGTGGCTAGTTAATTATGTACAGAATTCCTGAAGAATAGCCATAGTAATAATAATAGTCATAGCAGCCATCATTTGCTTGGAACATGCACAAAGATGATATCCTTATAGAGATATGAATGTGCACAGCAACCTCACAGTGTAACTATAGCAACACAACACCAGTTGTATGACTAGTTGAATGACTATTTGCACAGCTAGTTGCATCACTAGGAATTCAGCCGTGTTTGATAACTCCAAAAGCCCACACTTTATTTTATGTTTTTCTATTCCAAAATGCTATTTTATTCTTAAAAGAAACGAATGTAATTCTAAAAAATACTTGATAAACTAAAATTGCAACTGAAGGGCTTTTGTGTCATTTATTATATTCAGTTGCTACATACCTAAAAGTTTTTAAAGAAAGCACAGCTGTGAATATCTCCAAGAATCAGATAGTGGTCATCCCAGAGAGATGGGTTTGAAAAGCCCACACTTTCAAAACTGATCTTATGCAATTCCAGCTCATTTTAGGGTCTAGTAAATGGCATTTACTTTGACGCCAAACTTACCAGTTTCAAAGTGGAGAGGATGAAATGAATGATAGAGTGCACATCCATGTGACTAAATGTCAGAACTTTTAGTGAAATCTCAAACACAAATGGGCCAAGTTGTCAGCCCTCTTTGCATCATAAAATATAGCTACCTGTCCCACAGAATTGTTGTTAGAAAAAGCTAATTAGTGATGGTAATGCTATCTACAACAGTTATGCTTAGAGAAATTCTGAATTTCAAGGAGACTGTAATTCTTAAAGCAGTTGAAGATTGGGAATTTTATTACTTATAAGAACATATATTATATGAAAGAAATTATTTACATATATTTTTGGCCAAAAGTTTTTAAAAAATAGCAAAACTGTGGTACATGTGGAGGAAGTGTGCCACTTGTGGAGAAACTATGCTGCATGTGGAGAAACATTTTATTTCCCTGATAATTAACGAGGGAAATGAAAAAAGACTTGCTATTTATTACTTATTAAAGATTTTATTTCTTCATTTTTTGCTTTGAGCTATAGACTATTGAGATGGAAATGAGAAATGATTCTAAGAGTTATATGTAGAAATTACTAAGGAAAAGGCTCTCTCATTTAGGTGTAAATTTGAACTACTAATGTTTCTATAGCACAGTAGGTAGAATTCTGGTCTTAGAAAGGAAATAAGAACAGAATTATTCTCTGTTTTAGAATGTGCTGAGTATATATTGGACCTATGGACATACGATTAAATTGAAGAAAAGTGGGAGATAAAAATGAAGATCTTAAGTACATGCTAGCATGTTGTAGATGTTCCCAGAGAGAGTCCTTGACCTTTTTTAGAGCTGGCACTTTAAGCCTGGGGACAAACAGTTGCATTTTTGACAGTCATGAGAAGATTGCATTGGGGACCGCAGACGTGAGACCCTTTCTCTGTCAGAACTTAGAATTAAACCCACATCAAAAGTGTTGTGAGAATTGGAAGATCAGTGGGACATAGTAAAAAATTCTTAATGAGCAGATAGACTGCTGTATAGCCTCTGTGATGTGTGTCAACTTAGTCTTGACACAGCCAATTCTCAATCCTCGGTGCAAGATAGAATGAGGGTAACAAGGATAATTGAAACCCTCAGATAATCCCCAGGTTCCATTTTAACCCTCAATTGTAATTGCCTGCCTTGCAAGCCTTCCAGGAGACCCAGAAAAGAGGTATATCTCCTCTCTGATGTTGACTCATCAGTGTATCCTGAAAGTGTCAAGAAACCATGAAATAAATAGGAGAGGCTCTATGGTCTTGGGTCCTGGCAGGAAGCATATGATACATTCATTCAGAAGGTAATCAAAACAAGTTTAACAGAGGGATAATTTTCAAAGGTATAGGTGGAGTGGAGGGAAATCAAATGAATGAGAAAACACCTTGTGGTTAGCAACCACCAGAAGCTTCTCCTACCCCTAGGGATAATGGAGGAAGAGAAGAGAGTCATGAATAGAATCAGGCAAGACCTGACTATGGGACCAGGAAACTTGGTGCAATTTGTAGTTTCCCCCATGAAACAGCAGCCACTGGCAACCACAGCCCACAGAGCAGCAGCTGGGACAGGCAACATCCATCCTCTCTGCTGGTTTCCTGCTAGAGTTTCCTAGTGACCAAACTGCATTGAAAGTCAGAGAGAAGGGTAAGCCTGCTAATGTGGTCCACAAATGTCGGGGTCCTGGGGTACAGAGCGGGATGGAGCAGGGTAAAGACAGGATCTGCAGGAACAAACAGATTATCTAGCTCAGGAGGGACGAGGAAAATGGTGGGTCACCTATTCATTGTCATCTGCCCGTGAATTTGAACACAAGACCAGATCTTTCAGAAGAGATATTTTTAGAAGGCCAACTGACAGTGTAGAAGCGTTCCTTTCCCCCCACATCCTCTCCAGCATCTGTTGGGTTTTTTGGGTTATTGATGATGGTCATCCTGACTGGAGTAAGGTTGTTTCTCACTATGGTTTTAATTTGCAGTTCTTTGATGACTAGTGAGGCTGAGCATGTTTTCATGTATCTGTTGGCTGCTCGTATGTCTTCTTTTGAGAAGTGTCTATTTACATCTTTTGCTCTCTTTGTAATGGGACTGTTTGTTTTTTTCTTTTCAGTATGTTTGAGTTCCTTGTAGATCCCAGATGTTAGGCCTTTGTCAGACATACAGTTGGCAAATATTTTTTCCCAGTCTTTGTGAGTTGTCTCCCTGCTCTCTCAATGGTTTCTTTGTCTTTGCAGAAGCTTGTCAGTTTGATGAGGTCCCACTTGTATATCTTATCTCTTATGGCCTGGGCACTTGAGGTTTTGATCAGGAATTGGTTGCCAGTTTCAATTTCCATAAGGGTGCCTCCTGCATTTTCTAAAGTTCTTGTAGTTTGAGATTTTACGGTTAGGCCTTTGATTCATTTAGAGTTGATTGAGTGTAAACTAGTGCAACCTCTGTGGAAAACAGTTTGGCGATTCCTAAAAGATCTAAAACTTTACCTTTCATATAACCTGCAATCCCCCTACTGGCAATCTGCCTGGAGGAGCTCAAATCACTCTGTGAAAAAGATACCTGCATACATGTTTATTGCAGCATTATTCACAATAGCAAAAACATGGAATCAACTATGCTGCCCACTGAAAGAGGACTAGACACAAAAATGTGGTTCATATACACTACGGATTATTATGAAGCCATAAAGATCGACAAAATTATGAACTTCACAGCAACTTGGATTGACTTAGAGTCTATAATACTGAGTGACCTATCACAGAAACAAAGAAGCAAGTATCACATGTTCTTACTCATAAGTAAACCTTGAGTAATTATTGTAATGCTATAAGAAAGTGATTGGCAGTAGTGGGAAACTGCCAGGGGAGGGATGCGGCAGGATTGGAAGTAGCGGGAAACTGCTGGCGGGGCACACCTCATTAAAAAAGGTTGCTGTATAATGAACATTTGTACCCTGAATTGCACCTCACATCTTTAAAATAAAAAATTTAAAAAAGAAGGTTAACTGAAATAGAATGTAAAAGAAAATATTCTCTAGGAAAAGGCCTTTTACATTACATAACATGTAAATATTGGAAATATAGTCTTTCATCCAAGATAGGGGAGAGAGGCAATAAGGGGAAAATTGGTGCTCATTTGGTTCTTCACATTTTGGGGGGATTGAAAGCCTTAGCTTTGATTGTACACTCTCTTATCAACAAGGAGTCTTGAGGGTACCTTGGTGAAATCTGAATGTCTTCAATATGATTCTCTCAGATTCCAAAGGTCAATGTGAAGCTCAAAATTTTCATGGCTCTTTCTGAAATCCAAATTCACTATTTTTCAGTGGCTCATGGGAGAGACAATATTGCCCATTTCATGAGTTACTAGAAGGATATTAAAATGAGCTTCTCATTAAAAAAACTGTGGTACATATACACAATGGAATATTATGCAGCCATAAAAAAGGACAAATATATGGACTTTGCAGCAAATTGGATGGATTTGGAGTTGGTCATACTCAGTGACTTATCACAGAAATAAAGAACTGAGTTCCATATGTTCTCATTCATAAGGTGAACTTGAACAATTATAATGTTATAAGAAAGTGATTGGCAGGAGTGGAAAACTGTCAGGGGAAGGGGGATGGGACTGGCAGTTGAGGGGAACTGCTAGGGGAGGGAGGGGCATACCTTATCATCAAGGGTATCTGCATGATCAATGTTTGTATACCTAACCCTGAATTGTACCCCACATTTTTATAATAAATAAATAAATTTAAAAAAAGAATAAGTAAATAAAATAAAATAAAATAAAACGAGCTTCTCTTAGAGATTCAATTACTGCCAGAAACTGAATCATAGTACCTCAAAATACTTGCAGCTTAGCTATTTTAATGTTCATATGCTTATGGATGAAATAATATGGAAGGGTCTGTTAAACAGTGCTCAGTCTCTCTCTCTCTGTCTTTCTCTACTGTTTATCCTAGTGGTAAAATGTTGTTCTAGGTTACTTCTTGGGTTCATATAAGCATGCAAGAGAACACAAGTGCCTGTCTTCTTCTGAATTGTCCATTTTTCATGGCAGGCTTAGCCCTGTCTCATTCTCAAGCTCAATCCTACTAGCACTGGAAGCTTTTTAACATTTTTGGCCAATAGTTGTTGGAGGCTAGAATAAGTTTCACTGTCATTATAACTGAATTCAAAGTGCTTGGGGTAGCCCTGAATGCCCAGAGCTTTCACTGACTCTAGTCATGGGGTCCCAATTCAGGTGACCAATCAAGTTTAGAATTGGTGGGTTTTATAATCCTACCAGGAACATCAACTTGCCTGACCAAGAAATTAGCATTTTCTCTAGCCATTGCCAGACCTTGTCTCCCTCCTGACCAGGGTCTGGACCACAACCTTATGTGACATCATCTTTCTTGCTGCTCTTTTGGTCTTCTGCTGCTGTGCTCCGCCTACCATACTGGACCTCTCTCAAGAAACTCACTCCTTTAGGTCTACTACCTTCCCTCTGTCTCAAATCCTGCCATGTTGTCTCAGCCTATGTGACAGGGCTTCTGTCTCCAAGCTGAGGAGTAAGCTCCCCAATGACGCTGAGGTGAATGAAGAGGCTGAGCAGAAACATAAAGTCTCCTGTCCATCATGAGCGTTTCTGACATCTGGTCTCCTACATGTATCCTCACGTGCTGGGGGAGATGTTTTACCCTGTCAACTCCTTCCACAGAGGCTAACGTGAGTTTGTTAAGCTCCTGCTAACCCTGTCATAGCCAATTCTATATTAGGATCAGTGATGACAAATTCCCACTCTACCTGGTCCCAGAGTCTTTCTTCTCTTTAACATCCCGTGTTGCTCAGTCTCCACTTACCTGGAGGCTAACCTGCCTAATATAGGGACAGATTGCCTCAGATGAATGAATCCCCTATTTTCCAATATTTAAAAAATGTTCAGCAAGATTCAAAATGTTATTTTCTCAAATAAGAGACACACTGGAGGGCTTAGACTTTATTATTTGCTCTGAAAAATGTCATGCAAGTTTAGGAAACTTCAAACTGCTCTTTGGTTATTTCATTAGGAAAAAGTAATCTCATTTAACTGGCACTTTTACATCTACATTCATGCTTTTAAAACACTGAAGTGAGTGTTCTACAGCTATGTAAAGAAACACATTATCAAAGCATTAGGAAATGATTAAACTGACATTTTCTTAAGAAAACGAAAGGAGCAGGAAAAAGCCATTCTAAAAGGACTGAGTGCTACATACTCCAGATATTATCTTCAGTGCTTACTCAGGGATCTTTAAAGAAGCTTATTACCAAGTACCCTAAGAAGACAAGTGTGGATGTGTACAGATCAGAGGGATGCAAGTTAATGCACCTGCCAGATTTTACTATCGTACAAAGTATGTCAATCAGCACTCAGACCTTGCATTTAAAAATGTGTTCTTTCAGGGTTGCCTCTGTGCTGTATCATTCATAGCTCAATCCTCCAAGTCAGTAACCACTCCACATTACCCGTGGTCATAAATGGTGCACACACATACTCACGTGGCTTCTGAGGCTATTAACAGTCTTTTCTGGACACAAGGAAATATTCTGAAACAAGGAAAATTTAGGGTCTCGACTATTCCACCTATGGAAAGCTTCCTATCCAACTGGCACTTATAAGGCATTTTCTGTGTGCTGGACACCCTTTCATGCTGTCCTCTGTGCGATCTCAGGTGACCAGCGTGCAGAGCTCTAGTATGTAGATCCAGATTGTTGGGTAGTTACAGCCTTCAATAAAAGAAGAAAAACATATATGATACAATGTCTCTATTAGGAGGAAATTCTTAGCAGAAAATTCTCAGCCCCAACAAGAGTGGTTTTGAATGGTTTGTCTCTTTTCTTTTTTTTTTTTTTTGAGTTGGAGTCTCACTCTGTCGCCCAGACTGGAGTGCAGTGGCCGCTTCTGGCCACCGCAGCCTCGACCAGCTGGGCTCCGGCGATCCTTCCGCCTCAGCCTTCCAAGTAGCCAGAATTACAGACATGCGCTACCACGCCCGGCTGATTTTTTGATTTATTGTAGAGATGAGGTCTCGCTGCCCAGGCGGGTCTCGAACCTGCGGGCTCAGGCAATCCACTCACCTCAGCCTCCCAAAGGCACGGGATTACAGGCTGAGCCACCGAGTCCGGCTGCTTTATCTCTTTTCTAAGTTCCTTGCCATGGGTTATGGAAAACAATGCCAGATACTTGCTGTTTCAACATACATGGGAGGAGGAGGAATCAGAATGGTAGGTGTTCATTCTACATTGATATGAACACTTTTCATGTTTGTTTTACTTCCTGATGGAACTTGGCAGAGTGGACCACACTCCTCTCCAAATACTATGTTGCCTGGGCCCTCATACCACACCCTACAGTGCCTCTCCCTCCCTGACTGTTCCTTTTCAAGCTATACAGTCTCTGCTTTCTCTTCCCTTTCCTTGAGTGCCTTTGTTCCTTAAAGTTTTGCCCACAGAGCCCTTCTCCTTCCCCACACTCTCTCTGAGAGATCTTCTCTATTCCTCAGCCACTGAGACACCAAATATCTTTTTGAGCTTCAGATCTATACAGCTGACATTTGTATTACCTTCTTTGCTTGGGAACGCCATAAACGTTTTGGAGTCAACACATTCAGAACCAAACTTCCCCACCCCATCTAGACAAGGTGCTTTGGGTATTTATTGTCTCAGGAAAAATTATATTCCATCTATTCATATGCTCTCGCCATGCTGGGCATCAGTTTGGACATGTTTTCCCACCCCAACCTGCCCATTTTCTTATCTAATGGCAACCACTAAATCCAGTTATTGACTTAGACTGACCCAAAGTACCTTTTACATCCATTCCCACTGCTGTCCTGATACCTACATCTTTGGTATATTTTAAAGGAAAATTGCATAAAGCAAATAGGTTGGAAAACAAGTTGTCAAACTTGAGAAAGCACTAGACTGAAAATTTTGGGAGTTAGATTTATTTGTTTGTTTATTTATTTATTCAGAAAAGGGGTCTTGCTATCTTTCCCAGACTGTATTTGAATGTCTGGGCTCAAGGGATCCTCCTGCCTCAGTCTCCTGAGTAGCTGAGACTGCAGGTGTGTGCCATTATACCTGGCTGAGACCTAGATTTTTGTCTTCATAATGCTAACATCCAGCCAGAAAGACCAGAGTTGTTTTTCATAGAGCAGTGGTGTTAGTTTTTTTGAGGGTTGGAGCTGTGTCTTATTCATCTCTTTTTTTCTTTTTTTGTACAGCCTGGTACTTGCAGATATTTCATCAATATTTGCTGATTGAAGGATTAGGATTGGCACTATTTCATTAATGCAAAATTTTGATGAAACCTGGATGTTTCTGGAAGTAAAATATTTTGGTTAAAGATGGTGCAGAAGTAAATGAGTGGAAACAGAAGTGTATTATATTAAACGAGATGGAACATAGTCTCTCCTAAGATCCTTTCAGGGGAAACATATAACACATGATGTAAGGCAAATCTAGCTTCTTTTCTTTTCTAGCTACGGGCTGTGTGCAGCATTAGCTATGGTTATTCTGTAATTTGAAGTGAAGGAAGCAGAGTCCATTGGTTTTTATCTCATCTTCTTTTGCTTGTGTGAAGTTAGTGTCTCTGGTCTGGTATTCCCCAGACAGATTCTAAGATGGGGACTCATGTGCATCTGATTTGTTAAGGAAATGTTTTCCAGGACAAATGGTTAGGGAATGGAAGAAGCAGGACAGGGAAGGGAAGAAGCCAAGCAAGAGTATGATTTTTGGCACAGTTCTGCTGCCACAGGGAAATTCTGGAGTGTAGGTTTTGCTTCTAAGTAGTCCTGGTCTGATGGAGGAGAGTTGGGATTTCTAACTCTTTCACTGGTCATTTCCTACCTATAGGTCAACTTGGTGAATGTAAACTCCAGGCCCTTCTTCTGTGCCTGTGGACAACACAGCTCCAGTCATCCAAGGGTGGTCCTCTGAAGAGGAGTGGTTGGTATGGGCACTGTCAGCAAAAGTCACTGAAGCCGGGGGTGGGGGGGTGGGGGCGGTGGGCTATGGGAATGGAACTTTGGATGGGGTTGCTGACAGGGTTTGCTCCTATCAGCCATCTTTAGGCTTTCTTGGTCTTTCCAGAGTCTATTGTTTTGCTTTAATTTGGAATTGTCACCTATATTGAGTGAAGACAATATGATTGTGCTAGATGGTGATTGTGATTTGGTTTTGAGAGTCCATGCTTTGTCCTGTCCTGTGATGGTGTGTGGTCAGGACTGACACTCTCTTTTGGTTGGAATGGTCACCGTATTCTCAGGATAAGTGACCTGTGCTTTCAAAGGAAGGCCAGAGGAGACTGCTGAAGTCTTGTTTGCTTTTGAAGTAAAATATGGGCATTTTCAGACTAATCCTCAGATAATGTCCTGCTTGCACTGCTTGATCTCAAAGGAATTGCCCTTTTGGGCAAGAGAAGACGGAAGATTGTGCTAGGGCACTAAGTAATGTGCCCAAGCTCATACAGGGAGGGTCTTCTGGCTTTTACTCTGAGTAGAGAGACTTGGGATGGTGCACATGGCCTCAGCCATTAGACCCTTGTCCAATATTCTGCTCTGAGGGAAGCAATAATAGATACAAAATAGAAAAAACAATGAACTTAGAGTCTGGAGACTTGGATCTGCCCTGAATCTTCTCATTACTAGCTGTGTGATCTTGGCTTGGGCATAACCTCAGGTTCTGCTTCTGTGAAATGGGAATAATAATGAATCTCTCTACCTGTCTACCTCATAGGGCTAATGTGAGGAGCAAAGTTTATATATTTCATTGCTTTTTGAAATTAAGTGCTAATTAGATGAAAGGGAGTGATTAAAGGGAGTATCTTGATTATTTTTCTGTGTCATCCAGGCCAACTTACTTAACCCCTCTCTGTTTCGGTTTACCCTACTGTACAAAGAGCATATTAAAAGCATGTACTCTCACAAAGTTATTTTAAGGTTAAATTTGAATGATCTGTGTGACAATCTTAAAACATTTAATCTCAAGTATAATCACTTTACATTCTTTCATCATTTTATTGTATCTGAGTTGACATGACCCTATTCTATAGTATTTCAGAATATAGTAAAGAAATTTATACTGTTGAATTATCAGTCACGTCTCTTCTCAGTCTTCATCTCTTCAAATCCATGCATCCTGATTCTTTTAGGTTGGTTCTATACCATGGAGCCTACAATCTTTGAATAATCTCTAGTTGAATTTGAAAAATAAAAGAATAAATAAAAATTAAATAAAGAAAATTACAAATGCCCACAAATATATGTGGTATTTTAGACAAGAATACCTTATGCTTGTTCAAAGGTAGTTTTGCTCCTAATGCTGTTTTTCCCAATTATTGGGAACAATGGTTTGATCTAAATACTATTTTTATGATGTCCATCTAGCAAGGAAGAGTTGAATTAAGCTCAGGCCAAGAATCAGAAAATGCAGGTGTTATGCTTAGTTCTTCCATTGTTCCCTGTGTGTCTTTGGGTGAGTTACTTACCCTTGGACGCCTGAGTATCCTCATCTCTAGTAGACACCTTACAGGGCTGTTGTGAGGATGAAGCAAAATCCTACATGTCAAAAACGGGGCATGTAGGTACCATGTAATAGATCTTGGGCTTAGTAGAGCAATACAGTAGATCCTTATAAATTTTGGTTTCTTTTTTCACTCATCTGTTTCATACTTCTCTGACCCAGCTTCTCAATCTATGGGATGTGGATTTTAATTTTTGTTCTGCATATTAATGAGATTATATGAATTACAGCCGAGACAAAGTTCATGAAGGCACCCAAGTCACTGTATAGGTATAAAATATTATTATTCATAAAAATGGTGACTAGTGATTTACTAATTTATTCGGAATATTAATGGGTATCTGTTATATTACAGTCACTGTGCTAAGTGCTGGGGGTACACTGTAGACTACTACACACATAGTCTATACTTTCAATGAACTTTTAGAAGAAAAATACTTGCATAAATAATCTTCCCTGGTGCTTCTTCTAATACAGCAGAATATTAAAACTCTGTTGATAATGAGGCCTGTCAGTTCTGTTTAACTCAACATTTCTCATGGCTTTGGCCATAGAACATCCTCCCTTGTTTTTCATTGGAAAACCCACAAGGATGTCAAGGAGCACCATTTGGGAGATGCCATTGAAGCCCGCAGAATTTCTTCTCCCATGAGGCCTGGTATCTGGTCCTTCAATGTGCTGTATTTGCATAAATCTTATGATATAGGTGGCTGCCTGCTTTGCCTGTGGTCAGGACCATTCCTAGATAGGGTACAAACCTATAGTGAACAAAACAGGAGTCAGTCCTGGGTAGAGAACACAAAGTTTGTCAGAAAATAAATTACTGGAAACATTTTTATTAAAGAAGAGGAATAGTTTTGAGGGGATGATAGCTCCCGTTACAGCTTATGCAGTTAATCATTCCTTGTTTGAGGTTTGGACTTTCTTCCCTTTTGATGTAATTAGCCATTAGACTTTCTAAAGTACATTTTTCATGTCAAGGAGACAATGGTTTCAAAGGAGAGAGAGGACGGGGCTGAAAGGAAGTCCAGGTTAATGCACAAAGCAGCAAAAGAATTAGGAAAATATCAACAATTTTTGCATGAGCTGTTTGCTAACAATGCACTAGACCATGAAAACTCTGGTGTGGCATCTACTCTTTGAGCTGTGGCCACCGCCATGTTTCCTGACTTTGGCCCACTTCTCTAGCTTGGGGAGGTAGATCTCCTCCCCCCAATTTACTTTCTAAATAGATTGTATTTTCTAATCTAAAAAAAAAGAGCATGACATATTTTCACTTCAAATACAGTGGAGTTTTAGACACTACTTTGCCTCACTGTGAGGGTTTTTTGGAGCTTCTGGCACCAAACAGTGCCTTGCACAAAGTAGTTCATGGAATGAATAAACAGTTTGGATAAACTATTCTTTCTTGGAATATCTTGACCTGGTAATTTGTTCTTATAAAGTCAAGCCGGCTTTGATAGGAATGGGGCAACAGGTGGTTTTCCAATCTTGTGCCACTTAGTCAAATCGTCTATTTCAGAGGTTTAAAAAAATTTTTTTAGCAGTTATTTTTTTCAGATGACATCTTACTTTGAAGCATAAACAAACAGAAGAGTCTTCCTAGTTGAACCAGATGAAAAGGTTCTGCTGCATCCCCAAACACACCTACTCCTCCACCCCACGTGTGTGTGTGTGCGTGTGTGTGTGTGTGTGTGTATGTGTGTGTGTGTATGGATGTGACAATTAGAAGAACTTCGAAGTTGACTCTGATCTCAGTACTATCTTCGAAGAACTTGGCCTAGTACAAGAGGCAAGGCATGGATAGGGACAATTATAATCAAAGGTAGAATGTAATACATGTCATCTTATAGATGAAGATAAGTTTACATTCAAGTTTAAATAAAAATATTCCTACCCCAAAGGGTGTCCTTTTCCTAGTTATTTGTCTTAGAATTATTTTCAAAATACAAAGGACAGGCTGATGTTAAAAACCCTAGATTTTGTCACCTCAAGCTGATTATCTATTATTTATTTATGCATTCATTCATTTTTTAGAGTCATGATTTCACTCTGTCGCCCAGGCTGGAGTGCGGTGGCACATTCATAGCTCACTGCAGCCTTGAACACTTGGACTCAAGCCATCCTCTCTCGTCTCAGTCTCCTGAGTAGCTGGGACTACACCAAACTAATTATTTTAGAATTCTTTCCTGTCATATTTGTGTGGGTCTTTTATTAAATGAAAAAAATAAAAACAAAACTGAAGTTTTCTTTGGTGGTTCAATTCTATTCCCGTGGTCTGGAATCCATGGTCAATTCCTCTTATGAATCTGGTCTGTGTCCGTCTAGCCCTGGCTTAATATTTCTCCACACATGTATAATATTTTCTCAATTTTCCCAAATTTATGTATGTAGTATCAAACTTTTACACTTTTTGCATTTTTTTCTCATTCACCATTGTAGTTTTGAGATAAGTACACATTTAAATTAACAGTTGCAGCCCTGGTTTATTTCTTTCACTGCTTTTTCAGTATCTCATGTTGGGATGACATCTTTGTATTTTTTCCTCCTCCTAGCAGTGGGTATTAAGGCTCTTAACAATTCTTCATAGTTACGAACAGTGTCGCACTAAACATCTTTGAATATGTGTCCTTGGGTAAGTACACAGTGATTTTTTTCAGTGAGACTTTCTCTCAAGAGTAGTGGAAGTGAAAGATTATGGAGTGTATACTTCTACTAGACCCTGCCAAATTGCTTATCCAAAGCAGCTCTACCCACTTTGACTTCCAACATTGATGAAAGAGAGCTCCTCTTTCTTTATCCAGGTCAGTGCCTAGTATGTTAGAACTTTAAAAATTTTTGCCAGTCTGATGGCTTTTTCATTTGTCGTTTCTTAATAGTGAATTTGAGCACTATTTCAAAGATCGAGTGACCATCTGAATTTCTTCTATGTATTTTTGTATCATTTTTTCACTTTCCTTTTAGGTTATACCAATGGCTTATTGGTAACACATTTTGCAAATGTCTTCTTTCAGTAGGTTGTTACTTTCCTTTGAAATTTGTATATGGTATTTTTTGATATATATAATATTTGAAGTTTTCTAGTAAATGAAATTTTATTTTTGTAGGTGTGAAATAAGGATCTAATTTAACTTAATTTTTTATTAGAGATGAGGTCTTGATATGTTGCTCAGACTGGTCTTGAACTTCTGGACTCAAGTCCATCTTCCCATCTTAGTAAAAGGTCTATAGGTGTCCACCACTGTGCCCAACTTAATTTAATTTTTCTGGCAGGATCATTTTATTTTTTATTTTTTTATTGAAAGTAGGATTCGTCGAGAGGACAGACAAGCTCCCACAGTGGGAGGGGACCCGAGGGGTTGCCTGGCAGGATCACTTTAAATCCTTCCTTATATCTCATTTAATTTGATGTTTTGATCAAAGTGGATAATAGATCATGGTGATTAAGAATTCAATTTCTGGAGCCAGACTTCCTGGGTTCAAATCCCAGATCTTCCACATTTATACATTTTGGTTACTGTAGGTAATTTTCTGTGCCTTAGTTTTCTCATCTGTAAAATGGGGATGATAATAATACTTTTTACAGGGTTTTTTTCAAATCTAGGTTAGTTGATATGTGTAAGCATTTAAAACAGTCCTACAGTATAGCAGCACTGTATGTGCTTGCTATTATAGTGAATTCTTCATGAGAATAAATACTATAACTTGAACTTTAAAATATCCACCTCTAAGCTATCTTTTATTTCAGGTATGATAAATGTATTTTATGTGATAAGGGGAATTTGGGGCACAATGGCACACATATTCAGAAGACTAAAATAATATATTGTTAACTCTTAATTATATTTATTTATGAGTTCCTCCAGGACAAGTTCTACAAATAGCTCATTTCTCTATCTGTAGTACCTATCAGAGTGCTTGGCACAAGTAAACTCTCATCAAGAATCTGATGAATGAATGAATGAATGAATGAATGCTATTCTTACATAAAGCTTTAGCCACACACCCTACTATTTCCTGTATTTTCTGCCAGTATTTTTCCAGAATGAAATTGCCTTAATATCGGCACAAACAAATCCAGGAGGATCAATCAGCTGCAAAATTATTATGCAAAGCATTTCTCAGCCAAATATAAATGACTTTTGGATTATCTGATGTTATGTATTTTCTGCATCACTACCCCCTCCATCAGTGTGAATATTCAGATAGGTGTGCTAAGCAATCAAGTGCCTGTTTCACCATCAGGGAGTCCGAAGAAGTAAAACCTTTCCAAATAATTTTAGAATGGCCTCCTCTTTGTTAATGCTACTCATTTCGTTTGAGCTCTTGAGTTGATTACAGTATAAGGCACTCAGGGATTTTAAGACTGAATTTATTGGGATGAAATTTACTGGTATCTTAATTTGGGAGGGCAGATGTTGTACCCCGGTTCATATATCAAATTACTGCTTACCCATCCACCTCCCCCATCTATCCTTCTACTCTACAGATATTTAGGGAGATACTGCTGTGTGCATGTGTGCATGGGGTTGTACTGTGGAGAATGCAGAAGATAATGGAACGTGTGGGTCTGTTCCAAGAGCCTTTAGGAAGTTATGATGCCCATCCCTTGACAAATGCACAGATTTTAGTATATGATTCTCTGTTTTTAAATTAAAGCTCTAATATCTACTGAGATCCTTGGGGTAAATATTTACAATTCCCTCAGTATCGGTGAGAAAATGCATGAAAATTATGTGGAAAACGGTAAATACTTTCTAAAGTTTACTTTTTATTCCTACAACCTTGGCTATCAATGGTTTTAAGGGAATGTTCACCTTAAATGCCAGCCATAATTCTAATGACATGATAATTCTGACAAAGATATTTGTGAGCATTAGCAAGTACATTTGGGGCAACCTGATTAGAATTTAGCTTCAGCTTCTGCAAAGGCATGGGCATGCCTTTCATTACAACTACTATGTACTGAGTACTTATTATTGGACAGGCTCTCATCTAAGTGCTTTTACATGCACCAATTATTTCAATACTTCCAACAATGAAGTGAGGTAGGTACTATTATCCCAAATTTATGGATGGGGAAACTGAACCAGAGAGAATTTAATTATGTTGCCCCAAGCCACATGATAGTGACTGGCAAAGTCAGATTCAAACTCTCACTCAAGTCTGGCTTCAGAGCCCATGTTCCAGCTGACTGTACTTGCTTAAAATTATGGGTTGAGGGCTTGATTGTACCCACTGGGAAGCTCCAGGGCCTGGCATTTGTCTCTTGGTTCCAAGTCTGTTTCTAGGAAGGCTAGGACCTATGACATGTAGAACATGGAAACCAGCTTCATGTTTCCCTCAAGCAAAAAGAAGTGGATATTGTTCTACAAGAAAAAGTTTCTTTGATCCCTATGTGTGAAGAATATAGCCTTCTGGATTCAAATTCAAAGTAGATGTTTCCTTAATTTATTCAAGAAATATTTATTGGGCACATACATTTGCCAGATGATGTGTTGTAAGAACATAGTGAGTAGAAAGATGGACCTGGCCCTGGTCCTGAATGAATATGTTGAATTACACATGTATCACTGTATTTACTCTACTTTGGGGTAGCAAAAGATTAGTTGAAATTATTCAATATCAAATACCTACCATCAGATGTATTTTTCACTAATTTGCTTGTACTATGGATCAACTCAAGTTCCCTCCAAAAAATTTGTTCCAAATTTATGAGTTATGACAGGTTCACCAAACCTTCTGAGCACATCACTGTTTCCAAGCCCGCTTTGAACTTTAGGTGTGGCTATGTCACTGAGTACTGCCCAATGGGATGTCGGCAAAAGAAAGGCCACATCACTTAGAGACCAGTTTCAAAGTACCTCTTATGTTATTCTTCACTGTCTCTCTTCCCTTGTCTGTTGGCTGGATGCTGACACTCTGTGACTTTGGAAACTATGGTTGAAAGATAACTCTGTCAGCATGGGACCCTGAAGGACCACGCAGAGCCCAACACCCACCTGCACTACCACTCTAGCCAGTTGGACTTCATGAAAATGACAGGTAAACTTCCATTATTTTAAGCCACTGAGATTTTGAAATTGATTTGTGGCAGTTGCTTTCTAATATGGGTCAGATTTTAAATTTTTGGTGTGTGTGCATGCTGATGACTTTTGATAAATTTAATTACCCTTTGTTTTGGGATGCCAAATCAGGTTACTCTCTACTTCTTATTGTTCTGTTGTAACTTCTACCTATAGACATGTCTAAGTCAAGGCCTTGTTACAAGGAAATGACATCAAATGCATACAGAAGTAACCAAAGGATAACCTAAAGAGGGAGAGATTTGGAGAGAAATGTGGACTGCTGTTTGAGACCATTTTTAACAGGGACAAATACTCTCCGATTTCTTTATTGATTTACCAAACACAGTTTTATAAAGCATCAGAGAGACATGGAATCTAGAACCTGTTCCCTGAGCATGACGAAGGTATTTTCCAGTCAAGGCAAATGCCTATGAGATATGTGTTAATCCTTCCCAAGGGTATAGTAGTTCCATTATAATTAAAATGCCACCATCTTTCAGTTTGTTGGGATCCTGCATTCCGGTCATTTTCATTGTATTCCTTTCTTGTGTCAGTTTCTGTTCTACAATGATAAAATATTTGAAATTCTGGTATTGAATTTTATTCCCTTGTGAGACTTCCTATTTAGAGACATGACTCTTTAGCAGTGCCAAAGTTTTAGCTTTTAAAATTCAGATGCAAAGATTTAAAACCAGTAACAATCTGGGCAGATGTCAGCGGGTGAGAGGTTTCCACAGCCAGTTCTCATAAAGCACATATCCACACTGTACTGTGGCTTCTAATCCACAAATAAAGCACAGATCCTACCGTGATCATCGACAGAGACTCATGTCCAAAGGCAGATATTTTATTCAAATAATCTCACTCTGCTCTGTGGGAAATACTATTTTCATTATGTTTGCAAACATGTTAGCATTCATTAAAATGTGCATTGCCTTCAAGAAAGATTCATGGTGAGCTTTTCCTGTTAAAGGATATATTTGGGAACAGCTTTTGTGAGTCAGAAGTTTATAACATTGGTGGTTTGAAGTGTGTAATATTTTATGTTACTACTCTTGTTAGAAAGTTTCAGGGTGCGGCGTCTGAGGTACTTTTTATCTCTCTGGGCATCTGACAGGGACCAGGTCTTCTATGGACTTTGAAGTTTGTCAGTTTATACTTTTGTAGGTTACTGTATGTGCCAGACCTGACAACTTGTTACAGAGGAAGAAGATTTAAACATGAGCTCTAGCTCAAGTGGAATTCAGAAAGGGAATTTTGTCTTTTTCAACTAGAGTCTGAGAATAAGCAACACTTGTATGTCTTCATGGAAAATATGTCAGAATTTGAAGATAATTCATTAAGCAACTATTTAAAAACTGCACAGTTATAAACTGCACAATTTGAATCCTGTGTAGGACTTCATTCCAGACTGGTTTTATGTTGTTTCTTTTCTATTTTATGTGTGGTATCCTTATCTGTTTTAATAATTTTGAATTCTTCCTTTCTGTTTCTTTATTGTTGCCTTACGTTACTTTCTTTCGTCTGTTTAGGCTTTCTTCTTCTTGTCTTAGCAGCTTTATATCCTACTTTGTGTGTTGAGAACATGCTTTGTCCTTTACCTACATTGTGAATTTTTATTGCCTGGATAGGTATTACTCTGCTATACAGTAGATTGATACTAAAATTTTGAAAGCAAACAGGACTTATGAATTGAATATAATTTCTATGTAGACTTACATTATGTTTTCAAAGACATTTTGTAGACTGATGAGATGTTATCTAGTTCCAGAGGTATAGCTAGTGTCTTTCCTTTCTAGACTAATGGGCGTTTATACAGAGACAGAGATTCATAGAGTATAAATAAAAATATAAGTAAACTTTAATTTCTAAATGAATATAATCCCCATAGCCATACATGCATTGCATGTACACGTGCCCCCCCACACCTGTGCTTCATGGTAATAGCCAGGCAAACAAGGATCTGAAGTCTAATCATATCAAGAGTGACTTGTGGGTTAGGCCACCAAAGCCCTCACAAATTTGAGTCTAGATAGACATGGTTAGCATCACTTCACACCCAGGCAAAGCAATCTATTTATCTTTAAAAACTATGCCAGTTGACAATCATATCTTTCATTTAATGGGAGTTTTAGAAACTAAAACCAAATTACTGTGTTGTCAAATTCCATCAGCCATATTTGTGTCTAAGGCTTACATGCTATAATTGTTCTAGATAACAGTCTGGTGACCAGCAGAAGAAAATCTCATCCTTAGGAGGTCCTTGCTTGGAAGAGGGTAGGTCCCTGGAAGAGAGAAATGCCCCAGGAATTTTCTACTGAGGATTATTTTTTTAATCTTCTTTCGGATGTATCTTAACTTGGCTGAAAAATTATTCATTTCATTGTTAGTGATGGTAAAAATGGTGGTCACTCTACTGGTATCCTGTTGTCTCCACTTCTGTCCTTTTGGTTGCCTATTCACATATGCTGCAGGACATATAGGGCCAGAGGTAATGCTGGAGCACCTCATAATGATCTTTCCTTTTTAGAGCTTTGAGATGCTCCCTGATCACCAGGGTCTGCTTGACAAAATTATGGGCTCTACAACCTCCACAGTTCTTAGATGTGCTGTGAAATTTTGTTTACTTTATCTTGGGATATGATACATGGTATCCTTCATTTTGCCCTAGTATTTGAAGCCTTCTGTGTCTTCTTACTTTCAAACTGATAGGTAGACAGTCTGATAATCTAACCAAAACATTCACTCTAACCCAAATAAGGTTTAGTCACTTCTGGTGATCAGGACTGTAGTGTTTTGGCCTAATTTGAAGGAAGGCTTTAATAGCAGAACATTTTAGAATATAAAAGTAAAGAAACAGACTATAATTGGTATAATAGAATTATAAAGATCTGAGAGATTGTCTAGCTCATTTTCTCATTTATGTAGATGAAACTGAAGCCTTTGCTCAGTGAATTAAATTAGGAGCTGAGACTAGAGCTTGTGGTTTCTGATTGCCAGTGTTTTCTTCCCCTCTGTATTCCATTATATCTTGGTTATGGATACTTTTGGCTGGTTGGGTACATAGGGCTCCTCAACTCACAGAACATCGGCAACTCAGTGCTTCTGTCCTCAATTTTCTATGACCCTGGCCTGTAGCTCTTGCATTTTCTTGCTTATTCAGATAGTCAAATACCAAAAAACTCTATGCCAACAGTGTTTTATTCATTGAAAAGTGCTGTAAGAATGTTATACCTAATTAATGATAAATTTATAGAAATGCAGGGTTCATCAGATATATATTGAGCACATGTCAGACATTGTGCACGTTGCCATGGATACAGCAATGGACAATATATAGTTTCTGCCATGAAGAAGCTCACAGTCTAGTGGAGGAAGTAGATGTGTAAACAAATAATTGAAATTCAAATTGATATTACAACTTACAGTGTGAACATAATCCATTTGCAATAGTTGAGTGTAATTGGGAAGGATGTATGCACATGGCTTTTCCAGTATTACTTCCTTATATCGAGATGAATGTACTAAGGAATTTATTAACCAATTCTTTTCCCCCCCTTTTCCATCCCCTTACCACTTAACATAAATTAGATCAAGCTAAATAGTTAATCTTGTATCTTGGTATTTAATATATAGGATATTTAAGTGGGACATTCAACCAAAAAGAGAAAACGTGACCTAAAGATGCATAAAGAAATATTTTGGTGTCCTTATTTTTTTGGTGACCGAGTTTGCATGTTTTCAGTTATATGAGAGATAGCTGGATCATATTATGTAGAAGCAGACTTTTGCTATTATTTTAGGAGTTAAATAAGGTGAAAAAAGATGTGTGTACAAGTGCCAAGTTGACAAGAATTGAGCCAAGATGAGTTTGTCGGTTGCAGATTAACTGAGCTGGAATTTTATTTCCCAGTATTCAATGTGTGACTGCTGCTTGGGGAAGTTGTGTAAGATGTGGAAGGCAGAGTGAAGTGGCAGCTTCTATGCTCTCAAGTTCAGGAAGGGTGTTGGGTGCTACCACAGCTCATGTACATTGACCTATGGACTCACTTTGTGAACAAATGTGATGCATCTACTTGGTCCATAGATCCTCTAGCCCCCAATGATGAATCTCCTCTTTTGGTGTCACCTAGCTATGGGCCAGGCATGAGTGCAGCTCCAAGGTGAAGGGCACCAACTTGTTTTGCAGATTACCTATGTCACTGAGGTTGCAGGGTACCTACCACTCATAGATGCAGGTTCCAGTTTGTCCTTACTCTACCCCTTTTCACTTAGAGTTTTTCTTTCTGATTGACTGCTCTGCTGACCTACAGTGAGTTCAGTATCAGAATTCTTCACTAGTCCTAATGACCATATAAGGTCTAATCCCTAGTACAAATGTGATGTTCTTTATCACTCATACTGGTTCTGTTTCATTTCTTTGAAGGAAGTCTTTCTGGTCCAAATTAAGAGATTGATGTTTATAATGTTTAAATTTTACATATTTTAGTTTTAGTTATTCACTTTAACTGTGTGGTTATTTTTAGATGTTGGTGATGACATCAATTTTTTGTTGTTGTTGTTCAAGATATAACTTAATAAATTTTTTTAAACATACTTACTAATTGCATTGTGTTTCATTTTTAATTTTATTTTAGATTCAGAGGGTACATGTGTAGGTTGGTTACATGGGTGTATTGTGTAATGCTAGGGTTTGAATATCTATTGAATCCATCACCCAAATAGTGAATATAATACTCAACAGATAGTTTTTCAATCTTTGCTACCCTTCTCCCCCCTCTTTTTAAAAATTTTCAATGTCTATTGTTTCCATTTTTAAGTCCATTTGTGCCCATTGTTTAGCTTTTACTTATAAATGTTTGATATGTGGTATTTGATATTCTGTTTCCAAGTTAATTTACTTAGGATAATGTCTTCCAGCTGCATCCATGTTGCTGCAAAGGACATGATTCCATTCTTTTTTATGGCTGCGTAGAATTCTATAATATATCACATTTTCTTTAACCAATTCACTGTTAATGGACACAGATTGATGCCATCCATGACTCTGCTATTGTGAATTGTGCTATGATAAACACAAACATGCAGGTGCTTTTTATAAAATGGTTTCCTTATCTTTGGGTATATTCCCAGTAGTGGAATGGAATTGCTAGGTGGAATGCAACTTTTATTTTTAGTTCTTTGATAAATCTTCATACTGTTTTTCCCATAGAGGTTGAGCCAATTTACATTCCCACTAGCAACATATAAGCATTCCCTTTTCTTTGCATCCTCAGCAGCATGTTATTTTTTGGCTTTTTTTGGGTTTGTTTTTGAGTTGGAGTTTCACTTTGTCACCCAGGCTGGAGTACAGTGGCAAACTCATGGCCACCCCAATGTTAACCGTTGGGTGACGGAGATTCTTCTGCCCCAGCCTTCCGAGTAGCCAGAACTACAGACGTGCATTACCACGCCTGGCTATTTTTAAAATTTATTGTAGAGACAAGGTCTCACCAAGCTGCCCGTACTGATCTCGAACCTGCGGGCTCAGGCAAACTACTCTCCTTGGCTTATACGTTGCTGGGATTACAGGCTGAGCCACCGAGCTCAGTCTTTTTTGGCTTTTTAATAATAACCAACAAATTTAATTTGCATTTCTTTGGTGATTTGTGATGTTGAGCAGTTTTAAATGCTTGTTGGCCACTTGTATGTCTTCTTTTGAGAAAGGTTGTTCATGTCCTTTGCCCACTTTTTAAAGGGGCTATTAGTTTTTTTTTTGATGTTGATTTGCTTAAGTTCCTTATTGATTCTATTAATTGATTCTATTGTCAGATGCATTGTTTGCAAATATTTTATCCCATTCCATGGGTTGTCTGTTTACTCTGTTGACTGTTTCTTTTGTTGGGCAAATCACTTTAGTTTAATTAAGCCCCATTTGTCAATTTTTGTTTTTGTTTTAATTTCTTTTGAGGTCTTAGTTATAAATTCTTTATCTAGGCCAATATTTGGAAGAGTGTTCCTGAGTTTTCTTCTAGGATTTTTATCGTTTGAGGTCTTACAT
The DNA here is from genome assembly GCF_000164805.1 of Carlito syrichta. NCBI lineage: Eukaryota > Metazoa > Chordata > Mammalia > Primates > Tarsiidae > Carlito > Carlito syrichta. The sequence goes on from NW_007247405.1 coordinate 168,195, forward strand.
TTATTCTGCCTTAGTCAATTTTTGCATATGTGAGAGGTAGGGGTCCAGTTTCAATCTTCGGTAGATGGCTGACCAGTTTTCCCAGCACCACTTATGGAATAGGATGTCCATTCCTTATTGTTTATTTTTGTCAACTTTATCAAAGATTGGTTGGTTGTAGGCACATGGCTTTATTTCTAGATTCTCTATTCTTTTCCATTGATATTCTATTTTAGGATGAGTACCATTCTGTCTTGGTTACCATAGGCTTGTAGTTTAGTTTGAAGTTGGGTGATATGATGTCTCTGGCTTTGTTCTTTTTGCTTAGAATTCTGTTTGCTCTTAGGGCCCTTTTTGTTTCCATATGAATTTTATAATTGTTTTTTCTATTCCTGTGATAAATGACATTGGTCACTTTATAGAAATTGCATAAAATCTGTAGATTGCTTTGGCAGTATGGTCATTTTAACAATATTGATTCGTTCAATCCATGAGCATGATATGCTTTTCATTTGTTTGTGTAATCTATGATTTTGTTTGTCAGCATTTTGTAGTTCTCTTTATAGACCTTTCACCTCCTTAGCTAGATGTATTTCTAATTATTTTATTTTATTTGTGACTGTTGTAAGTGGGTTTGTGTTAGTGGTTTGTTCTCAACCTGAATTTTATTGGTGTATAGAAATGCTATCGATTTTTATATGTTGATTTTGTTATCCTGAGACTTTACTGAAGTTGTTTATCAGGTCTAAGAGTCTTTTGGAGGAATCTTTAGGGTTTTGTAGAATATGATCATGCCATCAGCAAACAGAGAAAATTTGACTTCCTCTTTCCTATTGGATTATTTTATTTTATTTTTAATTTTAAAGATGAGGGGTACAATTCAGGGTTAGGTATACAAGTGTTCATTGTGCAGGTACCCTTGTTGATGAGATGTGCTCCCCCTTCCCCTGGCAGTTTTCCACTACTGTCAATTCCCCCCTCCCACCACTGCCAATCCCTTTCTTATAGTATTATGATAATTTTCAAGGTCCACTTGTGAGTGAGAACATGTGGTACTCAGTTCTTTGTTTCTGTGATAGATCACTCAGTATATAGACTCTAAGTTCATCCAAGTTGCTGCAAAGTTCATAATTTTGTCCTTTATGACTGATTAATATTTCATTGTGTATATGTACCACATTTTTTTTTAATCCAGTCTTCTTTTGATGGGCAGCACGGTTGGTTCCATATTTTTGCAGTTGTGAATAATGCTGTTATAAACATGCATGTGCAGGTATCTTTTTCATAGAGTGAATACCTTTATTTATTTCTCTTGCCTGATTGCTCTAGCTAGGGCTTCCAGTACCATGCTGAATAGAAATGGTGAAGGTGGACATCCTTGTCTTATTCCATCTTATTCCAATTCTTAGGGGAAATGCTTTCAACTTTTGCACATTCAGTATGATGTTGGTTGTGGGTTTGTCATAGAATCATAGTTGGCTTTTATTATTTTGAGGTATGTGCCTTTGATGCCTATTTTGTTGAGAGTTTTTATTATAAGAAATGTTGAATTTTATCAAATACTTTTTCTGCATCATTGAGATAATCATGCAAGTATTTTTTTTTAAAAATTGTTTCATGTGGTCAATAATATTTCTTGATTTGCATATGTTGAACCATCCTTTGCTTACCAGGGATAAAATCCACTTGATTGTGATGAATTATCTTTTCTGATATACTTCTGGATTCATTTGATATTGGCCTGTAGTTTTCTTTTTTTAAATTATGTCTTTGCCAGATTTTGGTATTAGAATGATACAGATTTCATAAAATGAGTTAGGGAGGAATCCCTCCTCCTTGATTTTTTGAAGGTTCAGTAAGATTAGTACCAGCTCTTTTAAGTCTGGTAGAATTTGGTGGTGAATTCATCTTTTTTATTAGTAGATTTTTAAAATAACAGATTCAATTTTGTAACTTATTTGTTTAAGGTTTCAATTCCTGGTTAAATCTTGGGAAGTTGCGTGTTCCCAGGAATTTATTCATTTCCTCTAGGTTTTCTAGTTTATGTATATAGACATGTTAAAAGTTGAGGATGAGGATCTTTTGTATTTCTGTGGTATCAGTTATAATACCACCCAGCAGGTCAACTCCATAGTGGCTGTGAGCGTGCCACTGCGCTCCAGCTTGGGCAGCAGAGTGAGACTCCAACTAAAAAAACCCAAAAAAACAAAAAACAAAAAAAACCTCTCAAATGACCTCAATCAGAAATGAAAACAGAGACATTACAACTGAAATGATGGAAATTCAAAAGATTCTCTGAGGCTATTATGAACATCTTTATGCAAGCAATCTAGACAAATTAGAGGAAGAGGATAAATTATTGGAAACATACAAGCCCCCCCTCAACCACGAAACAGAAAGAAATAGAAACGCTCAACAGACCAATAACAAGTAGTAGATTGAAACAGTAATTAGAAGATTTCCAACCAAAAAAAAAGTTAAGGACCTGATGGTGTCACAGCTGAATTCTATCATACCCGCAAAAACAAACTGGTATCAATTTTACTGCAGCTATTCCACAAGATTGAAGAGGAGGGACTCCTCCCTATCCCATTCTATGAGGTCAGTATTACTCTGATGCCAAAGTCAGGAAAAGACACAACAAAGAAAGAGAGCTACAGACCAGTGTCCCTTATGAACAGTGATACAAAAGTCCTAAAAAACAATTAGCAAACCAAATTCAACAGCATGTTAAAAAAAAAAAAAAAAAGCCACAAACAAGTGGGCTTTCCCCCAGGGATGCAGGGGTGGTTCAACATATGCGAGTCAGTAAATATTATTACTACATAAACAGAATTAAAAACAGAAATCATATAATTATTACAATAGATGCAGAAAAAGCAGTTGGTAAAATCCAGCATCCTTTAATGATAAAAACATATAGCAAAATAGGCATAGAGAGAACATTCCTCTAAATAATAAAAGACATATATGACAAACCCACAGCTAATGTAATCTTGAATGGATAAAAGTTGAATGCATCTCCCCTCAGAACCGGAACAAGGAAAGGATGCTCACTTTCACCACTACTACTTAACATAATACCGGAAGTTCAAGTCAGAGCAATCAGGCAAGAAAAAAACAACAACCCCCCCCCACCAGACAACAGCAATCCCCCCCAAAACGAAGCGTATCCAAACTGGAAAAGAAGAAATTAAAGTATCTCTGTTTGCCAACTATGTGACCTTCTATCTAGAGAATCCTAAAGACTATCCTCCAAAAGATTTCTGGACTTGATAAATGAGTTTGGTAAAGTTTCAGGATAGAAAATCAACAACACACACAAATCTGTAGCACTGCTATATACCAATAGTGATCCAGCTGAGAATCAGATCAAGAACTCAATTCCATTTACAATAGCAGTCAGAGCTAAAATACTTAGAATATATTTAACCAAGGAGGTGAAAGATCTCTACAAGAAGAACTATAAAACTCTTGTGAAAGAAATTGCAGCGAACACAAACAATTAGAAAAACTTCTCATGCTCCTGTTTTGGGAGAATCAACATTGTTAACAATGACTATAATACTGAAAGTAATCTACAGATTCAAAGTAATCCCTATCAAACTACCAACATCATTTTTTAGCAGAATTAGAAAAAATAATTCTAAAATTCATACAGAGCCAAAAAGAGCCAAAAGAGCCCAAACAATACTAAGCAAAAAGAACAAAGCTTGAGGCATCACGTTACACGACTTCAAATTATACTACAAGGGCATGGTAACCAAAACAGCATGGTACTGGCACAAGAGCAGACACATGGATCAATGGAAAAGAATAGAGAATCCAGAAATGAACTCAAATACCTAAAACCAACTGATCTTTGACAAAGTAGATAAAAACAAAGTAGATAAAAACTGGAGAAAGGACATTCTATTCAACAAATGTTACTGGAAAATTTGGGTAGTTATAAGCAGAAAAATGAAAACTTGATCCTTATCTCTCCCCATATGCAAAAAATTAACTCAAGATAGATTAAAGGCTTAAATGTCACACTGGAAACCCTAAAAGTACTAGAAGAAAACCTGAGAAAAATTCTTCTGGACATCAGCCAAGGCAAAGAATTAATGACTAAAACCCCAAAAGCAAATGCAACAAAAATAAAAATAAACAAATGGGACTTAATTAAATTAAAAAGCTTCTACAAGTCAAAAGAAATAATCAACAGAGCAAATAGGCAACCTACCAGATGGGAGAAGATGTTCACAAACTATATACCTGACAAAGGACTGATGCCCAGAATCTCCCAAGAACTAAAACAAATCAGCAAGAAAAAAACAAATAAACTCTTTAAAAAGTGGGTAAATGACATAAATAGATCTCTCTCAAAAGAAGATATGCATTTGTATATCAACAAACATGAGAAAATGTTCGACATCAGTCATCATCAGGGAAATGCAAATTAAAACCACAATGAGATAACTCCTTACACCAGTCAGAATGGCTATTCTTAAAAATATAAAAAAACAACAGATTCTGGCATGGGTGTGGAGAAAAGGGAATGCTTATACAATGTTGGTGGGAGTGTAAATTAGTACAACCTCTATGGAATGAGGTTTGGTGATTACTGAAGTAACTAAATATAGATCTACCATTTGATCCAGCAATCCCACTACTAGGCACAAGGAACAGAGGTCTTTGCATAAAAAAAGATACCTTACTCCCTTGTTCACTGCAGCACAATTCACAATTGCAAAGATATGGAATCAACCCAAATGTCCATCAGAAGAGCAGTGGATAATGAGCATGTGTTATATATACAGTATGGAATGATATTCATGATTCCATATACCATTTGTTCTTACTTTTAAGTGGGAGCTAAACCAAGGATTTTCAAAGATGTAGAGAATGGTATGATGGACACTGGAGACTCAGAAGTCGGAGGTGGGAAGGGGAGGAGAAACAAAACAAAATCACCTATGGGATAAAATGTGCACACGTGAGGGTGGTGGATATTCTTTATGCCAGACCACAAACTATTTGTATCCCCCAAAGCTATTGAAATTTTAAAAAAAGGAAGAAAACTTTGCTCTTGTTTGCAGCTGATCTTGGCTCAACAGTTTTAGCACCCGAATGGAAAGTTTCCCCAATTTACATTTTTCAGTCACAACTGTGTATGCTGAACCAATTGAGATGTCTGTGGTGTTGGCTGCTGTTTCTGTTTTTAATCATTGGTCCTCTTCATTTAGGGCATGGACAAGACGAAGTTTTTCCTTGCAAATTGATGTCAGTAACCTGCCACTGAGGGTCATCTTGAACATCATCTCATCCCTTCTTAAAATAAGTTATCCATTTGTAAACTGCTGATTTCTTTGGGGCACTGTCCTCATAATCTTTTCATGAAGCATCAATGATTTCACCTTTTTTTTTCACCCAAGCTTCACCATAAATTTGATGTTTGTTCTTGTTTCTATTTTAGCAGAATTCATGCTGCCCTAAAGGGACTCTTTTCAAACTGATGTCTTATCCTTTTTAGTGCATCAAACTAGATCCTGTTCAGACATGTTGTAACAAGTTAGTACAAGTTTATTTTGGTGCAAAAAAATTTAAAATCCATGCATTTTTTTCATACTATGCATTTTCTATGAACTTTTGAAGGCAAGTAAGGTTAGAAAACAATGGAAAGCTGGGCTCGGTGGCTCAGCCTGTAATTCTGCGCCTTTGGGAGGCTGAGGTGAGTGAATTGCCTGAGCCCGCGGGTTCGAGACCTGCCTGGGCAGTGAGACCTCATCTCTACAATAAATCAAAAAATCAGCCGGGCGTGGTGGCGCATGCTTGTAATTCCGGCTACTCGGAAGGCTGAGGCGGAAGGATCGCCGGAGCCCAGCAGGCCAAGGGTGCGGTGGCCGGGAGCGGCCACTGCACTCCAGTCTGGGCAACAGAGTGAGACTCCAACTCAAAAAAAAAAACAAAAAAGGAAAGAAAACAATGGAAAGAACTCATTACTTTAAAATTAGCCTGACCTGTGTGTGAATTCAGAGTCTAAGGCCTACCAGATGTATGAACTCAGACACATTATTTAACCTCTGAAAATTAGTTTCCTTGTCTCTAAAGGGGGAATGTTGACACCATCCCAAATCACTTTTATGTGGATTTAATTAGACAAAATGCAAAGATGCAGCTATTCCAGGTATTGTTATTGAAAACTTGGACTCTTTAAAAAATATTTTCATCTTAACTTCTGATAAAAGAGAAAATATAAAAATTCCAAAACAACACAAGTACAAGCATTCAAGTTTTCTCTCTCTCTTTTTAGAGATAGTAGTTCTATGTTGCCCAAGCTGGACTTCAACTCAGTTTAAGCAATCCTCTACCTCAGCTTCCCGAGTAGCTGCAACTGCAGATGTTAGCAACCATGCCTGGCTCAAGTTTTCTTTCTCAATATTAACAATAGAAGAGTCATTTATGTATTTATAATGTATTTGTGGCATGGAGATCCACGTTTAGAAGATTGGTAAACTAAACCAATTGGTATTTATATCTTTCTGATATTCAAAAGCTACATCACAATTTCTATTTTACTAATAGCAAGATAAATGATTTTTGGTAGATTTTTTTTTTCCATACAGTTTTCTCAAAGCCTATAGGAAGTTCTGATGTTTATCAATTTCTTTAAACATCGGTTCTCAAAGTGTGGTCCCTGGCTCAGCAGCATCAGTGTCATCTGGAAACTTCCTAGAATGCAAGTTCTCAGTCCTTACCCTAGATTCCTAAATCAGAAACTCTTGAGTTAAAGCATGGCAATTTGAGTTTTAATGAGGTCTTTGGGTGATTATGCTACATACTCAAGTTTGGAAAACACTGGGTTTAAGCCAAATTTTGACTGGATTAAATAAAACTCCTTGTTTTCCAATCTGTTTGTTCATCCTGTTTACTTCCCAATCTCAGTTAGTGGAAACATATTCAGGCCAAAAATGTTGGTGTCATGCTTGATTTCTCATTTTCTGTCTAGCCCACATCCAACACATCAGAATATCTTATTATTTTACCTTTAGAATATCTAGAATATCACCGTTTAACAATCCTTCTGCTATTAATACCCTGGTCCATGTCCCTATTTTCTTTGGCATGGATTATTACAACAACAGTCTAACTGCTCTCTGCTTCCACTCCTACTTTTTTGCATATTGTTCTTTTTTTTTTTTTGGGTTGGAGTCTCACTCTGTCGCCCAGACTGGAGTGCAATGGCTGCTCCCGGCCACTGCAGCCTCGCCCTGCTGGGCTCCGGTGATCCTTCTGCCTCAGCCTTCCAAGTAGCTGAAACTACAGGTGCGCACTACCACGCCCGGCTAATTTTTTTTTTTTTTTTTGATTTATTGTAGAGATGAGGTCTCGCCAAGTTGCCCAGGTGGGTCTCGAATCTGCAGGCTCATGCAATCTACTCACTTCAGCCTCCCAAAGCGCGGGATTCCAGGCTGAGCCACCGAACCCGGTTTACATATTGTTCTTCACACTGAAACCAGAATGATGCTTTTAAAGGAGTTACTGAAGAAGTCTGATTATGTTATTGTACTAAATTGTCTACTGACACATTGGCCCCATTCCATCTTTTTAATACTCTCTTCTGTATCCTAGAAGCTGGAAGCCCGGAAACTGCTTCCCAGAATTCCTACCACTAGAGTTCAAGATTAAATGCCAACAATGGGAGAAAAATAACTAGAGATTTCAAAGGTGGAATAGAAGCAAAATCCATATTATTGTTCTTCTAGGATGACAGAGATGCATGGATTTTGACAAACATGAGCTTTTGTACAGGCCTTAGAAATTTTTCTTTGAATTACCTGCCTCGTATTCTTGAAGCTGTTTATAAAATTTCCATCATTTCCCTACTCTCTGAAATTTAGTAGTCAGCTTAAAAACTAGTTGGCAGTAGCTTCCTCTGATCTTCATTACTCTAACCTTGCTACTGATCTTATAAATACTACTTCCCCTGAATAAATTTCTTCCAGCTTGAAATGTCTGGAGTAGTTTCTATTTTTCTGACAGAATACTGATCATTCTTTGATCAAAATGTTTGATTAGCTTCCCATCTCATTTAGAGTAAAATTTCTTAAAGTCTTACAAGGTCCTAAGCAATCTGGCTCCCTTTACTTCTAGGATGTCACACCCTCCTGTGGTCTCTTGCACTAACTCTGCTCCTGCCGGTTCCTTAAACTAGCCAGGTATTCTCCCACCTCAGTGTTTTTGCACTTTCTGTTCCCTCTTCTCGGAGTGCTTCTTCTCCGGATAGCTTCTCAGCTTATGCTGTCATTTCCTTCAGTTCTTTGGTCAAATGCTTCCTCTTCAGAGAAGGTATTTTTCTGAAAACCCAACTGAAAAGTAACTTCTACCTTCAGCATATGTTATGTGAGGTGGGTAGTGGAATTATCTCCACTTAATGTATGAGAAAATATAAAACCAGAAAAACAGCTCATCAGTCTCATGGCTTTAAAATGTTAAACCTAACATTCATCTCATCCCAAGGGCCTACAGAAATACTTTGAAAGGAGATGGGGATTAATAAATGTTCATGTTGATGCTGCAGTGATGTGGGGATGATTTAAACTCTCTTCAAGGAAGATCAGTGAGGAATGCTCAATACTAGGAGAGTTCACTGTAGTTTAAGTGATTGCTTATAACAGATTTCAAAATGTATTATCTTTTCTGAGAGGTTAGACTAGACTAGCTCATATATGTATTTTTATGTGTGTGTGGAAAAAAAATATATTATATTTTTTTCCCTGCAAAAACAGGTCAGAATAAAAGGAATTTCAGGCTCTTGCCTATAATCCCAGCGCTTTGGGAGGCTGAATTGGCAGAATTACTGGTGCCCAGGAGTTCAAGACCAACCTGAGCAATATAGTGAGATCCTGAGTCTACAAAATAATAATAAAAACAACAACAACAACAACAACAAATCAAAGGAATTCTGATATATTTTTAGAAATAGGTCTTCTAGTCATACTACTGTCTCAAATTCTGGTAAAGGTATTCAAGACAGTCTGAATGTTTCCATATATCAGCATATTATAGTCAGAGGCTTATCTTCCAGAAAATCACTCAACTCTTTTGCCATTAGTTCATTGTATTCAGTGTTAAAAGATTTGTTTCTTACTGTATTAGAAAGCACTGGCAAAAAAAGAATTTGAGTTTATAAAACCAACCAACCAAACAAATGGAATTAACATGGCAGAAAGCTCCAATAGTTTTCCTTAGCCCCTTTAAAAGAATATATTGATTATTTTCCTGAATGCATAGTTGGAGAGGATTGAGAAGAAAAACAATTTTATGTAGAAAACTTTCCAGTTTTTCGTATGAAGAGTATAAATAAATCAGCTGGAGCCAGAGTAATATTGAAAAGGTTTGGCAGAACTGACTAGAAAAGTAAAATGGATCTAGTCATCTCTGTGACCTGGGTTATTTAGCCACAGTGTTCTGCCTTTAAAGAAAACAATGAACTCTTAAAGAACAAAAATAAGATAACTCTCTTAAAGAAAATGGATGGAACAATTCAGGAATAAATGTAGTTGAAAATGGCAAAGGAAGCACAAAGGACAAAATTGCCCTTTATCCAATTTAAGGAGTGAAAAACAACTAGTAGTGTGCTGAGACTCTTTGCTGGAAGAAATTTGAAGAGACAAAATTGAAGGTTGAAGCTCTGGTCACAGTTCTCCCGGAGATGGGCTTTATATAATATCTGGGCGCAGGCAGTGAAAAAACATCCATAGCTGGCTTTTTTTTGTTCCCTGTAAAGCCCAAAAGACAGGTTTTTTTTGTTTTGTTTTGTTTTTGTTTTTTTCTCTAAAGTCCCACAGTGACACTAAAGGACATTTATAGATCTCTCTAGTCCCATAGTTATGTTTCTGCTTTAGATTATAAAAACAACTGCTAACTTCACCTTTCTTTATCTAGTTTGGTACCCACTAAGTTATTCTCATAACATTCAGAATAATCTTTACAAATGCAAATCTGGTTCTGTCTCATCTCTGGTAAAAATCATTCAGTAACTCTCCAGCAATTCCCAAAGTCTTTTCTAGTAACTGTCATAGAATATTATAGCAGATACTCTTAAATACAAGAAGTGGAAAATTGTAAGATTAAGTAGTTTTCTTTAAATAAGTCTTCTCAAAATCCTTAATGCTAATATTCCCTGTGAATCTCCAAAAGGGGAAGGAATAAAGTATGCAGAGTTTCCCAAACTTATTTGATTATGAGACCCATTTCTTTTTCATGGAGTGTCTTGAAGGACTAGTTTGGAGTGGGACACATTTTTGGAAATGCTGGTTTATCACATTGTGCACATTTATGAGCAAAGCAAGGAATGAATGGAATGATTTGGAACTACCATGGTTAGTTTGCATTTCCCTGACACATTATGCTTTGTTTCTCCTCCACATTGCACATATTGGAAATCCCCCAAACTCTCTCCTCACTCCCTCCCTTTCCAGTTCAATGAATATAAAGCCTTCTAATCATTTTGCACTCATCATGGGAGTCACCAATTTACTGGAAACTTTCATAGTTAGCAAAATTGTTTAACTAATATTATTACTTAAAATAGTCCACCAACTTAAGATCTGAGAGAAAATAAGTGAAGGCAGCTGAGAAAAGTTTGTCAACTCAGTTTATAGAAAAATAACAGATCTGATTGCTTTCTGCATTTTTGGGAGAATAAAAAGAAGGAAAAGGAACCCAGGAAAAATTCCACAAAATAAAAGATGGACAATAATTCTCAAGATGTATAGAAAGAACATTAGAAAACAACTTATTAAAATAAGCAGTAAATTTGACATGATATATATTTTATTTCTGAACAATACACAATAATATTGAAGAGGATGCTATATATGCACTAAAGCAAATTTTAAAGGAAAAAAGCAATATTTAGTATATCAACTGGAAATTGGAAAAATATACAGTGCAAAAAATCAAAATTATTTTGGAGAAAAATATTAAGACTTTCCTGTAAGGCAAAAGAAACACAAGTAGTAATAATAAGAGTGAAGAGTATAGCTATGGATGGCAGAACATAGAAATTTAGGCTAAATAATAACTTTTGTTCTTAAATATGAATCCAGAATAAATGACACAGAAGAAATTCTCAAAAATGGAATAAAAAGAAACTAAAGAAATACCTCAGGTTGCATGCAGAATGAGACCCCCTGTGCACCTGACAGGAAGAGAGGAAATTAATATCTAACCATATCCTATAGAAAATTTAAAATCACAAAGTAAAAAAAAGAATTTTTCATGATTTCAGGCAAGAAAATATTACCTATAAAAGCAGGAAACTTAGGCTTCCGGTGGTTTTCTCCCTAACATTAAATGCCCAGATTTGACGGTATAATGCTTACATAACACTGAGGGGAAAAGTTTGTGGCTTAAATGATTTATGTCTAGCTGCATTGTTAAGATGTGAAGGTAACAGACATAATTAGACTTGAATATAGTCAAATACACTTTACATGTCCTTTTATGAAGTTACTCAAAATGCATCCCACCAAATGAGAAATGAATCAAAATAAGACATTCAGGAATTCAAGAGTTATTGCAACCATATCAATAAAGACTTAAATATACTATTTATAAAAATAGCTAACATATGTAACTCAAAAATTACCAAAATATAAGGAGCAGTTGTCAGAAACATGGTACTAGAAGTTTTAAATACACCCTTATTTAATAGGTCAAATTGTAATAATCATTATTAAAGAATTGAATTAGTATGAATACAATGACTTGAATATACACATATGCAAATACATCTAATTTTGTGTACTCAATATGAAGAATATTTCAGCTTGTTTTCAAGGTGGCTTATGGAGCATTTATAAAATTTGTCACATTCTAGGCCACAAAAAGCCTCATTAAAATCCCCAAAGCAGTATATATCACATTCTTTAAACCACAATGTAATAAAATTAAATTTTTTTCTGAATTTACAGTCACTTATAAATCAAATAGTTTTCTAAACAACTCAACTAAGTTAGAAATTAAATCTGTCATTAATGAATGATTTAGAAAATATTAGCAATGAGAACACAGCTTTAAATCTGAGGTTTTTCCAGAGTCATACTGAAAGAAAATCATCAGATTTTATAGTTTTTAGTGCTAAAGAGGAAATAATAAAAATAAGTGATTAAATATTATGAATCGCCTATAGCTTTTTAAAAATATTTCTAATTTCCAGCCTCCTTTCTGCTATTGCAGATAGTTTATACTAATGTACGTCATCATCAGCATGTACAAGAATATCTGTTTTAGAGCATTGTCCCAGCTTTGATTATTTTTAAAAAGTAATTGACAATATGATATATTTTAAAAATACAGTGTTCGATTATCCAAGGGGTTAAATAATTTTTATCCTGTTTATAGACATTTACATTTCTACTTTTGTGACTTGACTTTAATGAGAAAGGGATGATACATTTAGTAGAACAGTAGAGATAATTCTGAGAAAGAATTGTAATGAAGAGAATCCATGCTACTGGATAAATCAGTGCAGAGCTGGTACAAGTGCACATACTCGGATTAATGGAAAAAGATGGCAAACCCTGCCACAGACTGCAGCGGTGGTTTATTTTTATTTTTATCTTTTATTATAAAGATGTGGGGTACAATTCAGGGTTAGGTATACAAACGTTGATTATGCTGGTACTCTTGTTGATGAGGTATGCCCCTTCCTCCCCTAGTAGTTTCCCTCAACTGCCAATCCCACTCTCCCTCCCCTGACAGTTTCCCACTACTGCCAATCCCTTTCTTATAGTGTTATAATTGTTCAAGTTCTGCTTATGAGTGAGAACATATGGTACTCTGTTCTTTGTTTCTGTGATTGATCACTGAGTATGATCGACTCCAAATCCATCCAAGTTGCTGCAAAGTCCATATATTTGTCCTTCTTTATGGCTGCATAATATTCCATTGTGTATATGTACCACCTAGCAGTGGTTTTGAAATATGCATTTCCTCTCCTTCCTAGGCACATGGAGATATATATTTCTCATCCTTTTCTTGCCGTTAGAGGGAGTGATGTGTTTGAGTTCTAGTTAATAGAATTCACTGTCTCCCCCTAAAAACTTCTCCTGGCAGTCTGGTGCAGTGACTCACATCTGTAATCCCAGCACTTGGGGAAGCCAAGGCAGAGGATTGCTTGAGCCCAGGAGTTGGACAACAATATAGTGAGACCTTGTCTCTACAAAATATAAAAAATATCAACTAGGAATGGTGGTGCATGCCTATTAGTCCAGCTACTCTGGAAGCTGAGGCAGAAATATCACCTGAGTGCAGGAAATTGAATATGCGGAGCTGAGATCGTGCCACTGCACTCCAGCCTGGGTGACAGAGTGAGACTTCAACTTAAAAAGGAAAAAACAACAAACAAACAAACAAAAACTTCTCATGGAGGCAAGGAAATACTCCATGCTCTTCCCCTTTGGCTGGCTTGAGACAAAGCAGCACAGACATAATGCAAGCACATATTGAAGAAATGGAGTCTCAGCATGAAAAGTCCTGGGTCCCTGAATCCATGCTTGGAGGACAGCCACTTGGATTTGATGTGGCTAAGATATAAACATCTATTGTGCTAATCCATTAATATTTTGACCTATTTTGTTGCAGCAGCTAGCCTTACTCAAACCAATGCAGACTTTTATATATGTGTATAAAAGCAAATTTACTCACTAAAATGCGGGGACAGGATGGTCATTAATCTATGGTTGCTGTGAACCTGTATTTTGTGTAGCATTTATCATATATTAAATGGTTAATTTAATAATAACAACAATAAAATGACTATTAATATTAACTTGGCATTTCATCTATTTCAGATCAATTGTGACAAGTTTGAGTATTCAAAAAGTGGTGTTGGATTGCATGATTTAAAATAAAAAAAAGAAGTTAGATCTCTAACTCAATCACTTCTATTATATTATATTATATTATATTAGGAATAAAGAAACTGTATAATGTATTGGTTAAGAACAGGTATTTGGTGTCAGACTGGTTGAGTTCACATTCCAGTTCTGCCTCTTTCTAGATGTGTGATAATTGTCAAGATACAACAAATAAATTTAAAATCAATTATCATGAAGATAACGATAATGTGTAAACTGGCTGCATCCATTCCTGGTAAGACTAAATGGGTAAAATAGGAAAATACATCAATTTTGCATGTGTATCAAAAGCCTTAAAAATTTTCTACAATTTTGTTGTAGAAATTTCTATAATTTCTAGGAATTTACATAAAAGAAACAAATTACAAAAGACTAAATAAAGCACATGTTCAGTGATGTTCATAGTAGTATTATTGCTAACACCTTCGACAAATATGTAACAAGGGCAATTGGTTGTAAATGTGTGCACATTTGTCAGACACATCCCATGATGATTAAGGGCATGGCTTACTAACACATAGACTCAGGTTTGATTTTTTGAAAATTTATTTCATTTTAAAGATGTGGGGTACAATTCAGGATTAGGTATACAAGTGGTCATTATACAGGTAAAGTTTGAGCCTACTTTTGATCCCCACTTTGCCTGATTTGAGATCAGGTACCTTATTAATGTTAGAGGCCCCCCCTTCCCTGGCAGTTTTTGGCTACTGCCAATCCCTTTCTTATAGCATTATGGAAATATTCAGGGTCCACTTATGAGTGAGAGCATATGGTGCTCAGTTCTTTGTTTCTGTAATAAATCACTGAGTATTATAGACTCTAAATCCATCCAAGTTGCTGTGAAGTCCATAATTTTGTTGTTCTTTATGGCTGTGTAATATTCCATCATTTATATGTACCACCTTTTTTGTCCAGTCCAGTTTTGATGGACGGCACAGTAAATAGTACTATGCTATTGTAAATAGTACTGCAATAAACATGTGTGTGCAGGTATCTTTTTTGTAGAGTGATTTAAGTTCCTCCAGGTATATTCCCAGAAGGGGGATTGCTGGATCATATGGAAGATCAATTTCTAGTTCTTTTAAGAATTGCCACACTGCTTTCCTTAGAGGTTGAAATAGTTTGCATTCCCACCCACATTGTAGAGGCATTCCCTTTTCTCTGCATCCTCACCAGCATCTGTTGTTGTTATATTAGTGATGGTGATTCTTCCTGGAGTTAGGTATCTCAATGTGGTTTTGATTTGCATTCCTCTGATGATTAGTGAGACTGAGCATTTTTTGATGTGTCTGTTGGCTGCTTGTATGTCTTCTTTTGAGAAGTTTCTTTTCATGTCTTTTGCCCATTTTTTAACGGGCTGTTTATTTTTTTCCTTTCAGCACATTTGAGCTCCTTTGGATCCTGGATATTAGGCTTTTGTCAGATATGCAGTTGGTAAATATTTTTTCCCATTCTGTAGGCTGTCTCCCCACTTTCTTGATGGTTTCGTTTGCCTTGCAGAAGTTTTTCAGTTTGATGAGGTCCCACTTTCTATACTATCTCTTATGGCATGGGCTTTTGGGGTTTTAATCAGGAATTGGTTGCCTACTTCGATTTCTGTAAGGGTATCTCCTGCATTGTCTAAGATTCTTGTAGTTTGAGACATTATGTTTAGGTCTGTGATCCATTTGGAGTTGATTTTTGTGTATGGTGATAAGTAGGGGTCCTGTTTCATTCTTCTGCACATGGCCAGCCAGTTTTTCCAGCACCATTTACTGAATAAGTTTTCTTCCCAGTGGTTGTTGTTGGATGCTTTGTCAAAGATGAGATGGTTGAGAAATTGAGATTTTGCTTCCAGAATCTCTATCCTATTCCATTGGTCTCTATACCTGTTCTTGTACCAATACCAGGTTATTTTGATTATGGTAGCTTTATAATAAAGTTTAAAGTCTGCAAGTGTGATACGTCACGCTTTGTTTCTTTTGCTAAGGATTATTTTGGCTATTTGTGGTTGTTCAGGTTTCTGTATGAATTTCTGTATTGTTATTTCCAGGTCTGAGAAGAGTGATGTTTGTAATTCAATGGGTGTAGCATTGAATCTGTAGATTGCCTTTGGAAGGATGGACATCTTAACAATGTTGATTCTTCTAATCCATGAGCATGGAATATTTTTCATTTGTTTGTGTTATCGTTTACTTCTTTGAGCAGTGTTTTGTAGTTTTTGTTGTAAAGATCTTTCGCTTCTCTAGTTAGGAAGATGCTGAGGCATTTCAGTTTTTTGTGGCTATTGTGAATGGGATTGTGCTTTTTATTCGGTTCTCTGCCTGTTTATTGTTGATGCATAAGAATGTGACTGTCTTTTGCATATTTATTTTGTACCCTGATACTTTGCCAAAGTTCTTTATCAGTGCAAGGAGATTTTTGACAGATTCTCTTGGATTTTCAAGGTTTAGGATCATATCGTCCACAAAGACCAATAACTTGACTTCTCCTATTGAGAGATGACCTAGCTAGAGAAAAGCTAGGCAGACAGACAGGTCGGGTCCCCTGGTAACAATGTAGCAAACTTCCAACAGGCCTCTGGACTGATACATAAGTTGGTAAACAAGCTTTCTTCCAACTTCTCAAACTAGAGCGTAAGTACTCACTGCTGGGATAGAAAAACGACCAACCAGCTTGTTGCCAAGTGCTGAATAATCAGCTCACCATTAGTACTGACCAATCAGCACAGCTAGTGCCGACCAATCAGCTCATAGGTAGTGCTAGCCAATCACCTTGGTCTTAGGGCTATATTCCCACCAGGTCTCAAAGCCAAATTGGCAACTTCCTTGGGTCCCCTCCCACTGTGGGGGCTTTTCCATCCTCTCAGTAGTTCCTGCTTTCTCACTTTTTTGACTGCCTGTGCCCCTCATTCCTCCTGTGCACAAGACAAGAACCTCGACCTGAAGAGCTGCAGAAGATCTTCAGAGCTGAAGAGCCTCTGGAGGCTGGTTTGCTGCAGACTAAGCTGGCAGAACTAGGAGATCTGCTGGAAGAAAGCAAGACTCCAAAACTGAGACACTCTGGGGGCTAGGCTTGCCAGCCCACTGAATCAGCAACAGTCTCAGGGTTTGGCTTGCCAGCTCACTAGAGCCAGCACTTCTGGGGCTAGGCTTACCGGCCCCTCAAGCCGACCCTCTCTGGGGCTCAGCTGGCTGACCTATTGGGCTGACACTCTTGAAGCCCAGGCTGACCTGAAAAATCCATATCACTATTTGGATACTCCTGATTTCCTTCTCTTGTCTGATTGCTCTAGCTACGACTTCCAATACCATGTTGAATAAGAGGTGTGAGAATGGGCAGTCTTGTCTTGTTCTAGCTTTCGGGGGGAAATGCTTCCAATTTCTGTCTGTTTAGCAATATGTTGGCTGTGGGTTTATCATGGATGGCTCTTACCATTTTGAGGTTATTTTGAGGTTTGTTATTTCTATGCCTAGCTGTATGAAGGTTTCTTTTTTTAATCAAGAAGGGATGCTGGGTTTTATCAAAAGCTTTTTCTGCATCTCGTGATATAATCATGTGGCTCTTGTTTTTATATCTGTTGATATTTAATTACTTTTATGGTCTTGTGGATGTTGAAACAACCCTGAATCCTGGGAATGAAGCCTACTGGGTTATGGTGGATGATTTTTAAGATGTGTGGCTGGATCCAATTTGCTAGAATCTTGTTGAGAATTTTTGCATCTATGTTCATCAGGAATATTGACCTGTAGCTCTCTTTCTTTGTTGAATCTTTACCCTGTTTGAGTATTAGTGTGATGTTAGTGTCAAAATGATTTGAGAAGAGTTCCATCTTTCTCAATCACCTAGGACAGTTTCAATAAGATTGGTATCAGCTTCTTTTTGTATATTTTGTAGAATTCCACAGGAAATCCATCTGGTCCAGGGCTTTTTATGGTAGATAGTTTTTCTATGACAGAGTCAACTTCCTGGATTATTATTGGTCTATTTAGGATCTTAATTTCTTCTTGTTTCAACCTTGGGAGGCTGTGTAATGTTAGAAAGTCCTCCATTTCATTTATTGAGTTTGTTTCCAAACATGTGTGCATAGTAATCTCTGATGATCTTTTGTATTTCTTCAGAGTAAGTTGTGACTTGATCTTTTGCATTTCTAATTGTGTTTACTTGGGCTTTTTCTCTCCTTTTCTTGGTCCTTCTGGCTACAGGTCCATCAATCTTGTTTAACCTTTCAAAGAACCAATTTTTGTTTTGTTGATTTTTTTCTATAATGTCTTCTATGTCTCATTTTTTTTTTTGTCTTCTATGTCTCATATTTGAGCTTTTATTTTGGTGTTCTGGATTCTTCTGCTAAAGTTAGGGTTTTGGTGGTTTTGCCTTTCAACTCCCTTAGGTGATTTGTTAGGCTGTCAACTTGTTCTCTTTCTATTCTCTTGATGTGTGTTCATAGAAATATAAATTTCCCTCTTAGTACTGTTTTCATGACATCCAAGAGGTTTTGGTAAGATGTTTCTTTGTTTTCATTTGTTTCCAGGAATCTTTTAATTTTTGTTTTGATTTCTGTGTTGACCCAGGAGTCATTCAGCATTATGCTGTTTAGTGTCCATGTCTTTGCGGGTTTTGGGGGAATTTTGTTGATGGTGATATTTATTTTTATCCCACACAGTGGTCTGGGAAGGTACATGGCACTATTTCAATCTTGTGAAATTTGTTTGTGTTTGATTTATGGCTGAGGATGTGGTTGATCTTAGAGTATGTTCTGTGTGGTGATGAGCAGAATGTATATTTCTAGTTGTTAGGTGGAGTGTTCTGTAGGTATCTACTGGTTCTCTTTGGTCAAGTGTCAAGTTGAGGTTCCAGATCTCTTTGTTGATTTTTTTGCCTCAATAATCCATCTAGAGATGTTAGTGGGGTATCTAATTTCCCAGATATGATAGTGTTAGAGTCAATATCTTTTTAAAGTTTGTTTAGTAGCTGCTTTATAAAAGCTGGTGCTCCTGTGCTGGGTGCATATATGTTTAGGATGGATATTACCTGTTGATAGATTGAACCTTTTATCATTGTGTATTGTCCTTTTGTATCTTTTAAAATTTTTGATAGCTTAAAGGTTGTTTTGTCTGATATTAAGATCATGACTCTTGCTTTCTTTTGTGATCCGTTTGCCTGAAAATTTGTTTTCCATCCTCTTAGAGTCTGTGGGCATCCTTTGTGATGACATGAGTTTCCTGGAGGCAGCAAAATACTGGGTCATGTGTTTTTATCCAGTTTGTCATTCTATGTCTTTTCAGTAGTGCATTTAGTTCATTCACATTCAGACTGAATTGAAATGTGAGAGTTTGTCTCTGACATAATGCTCTTATTAGGCTATTTGGTTTTTGTCTGGTTTTTGTGTTCATACATGTATGTGCTTTCACTTTTGCAGGTTTTTGTGTGTTCTGCTGCTTCTGTGCTTGTTTGTGATTTTCTGAAGTATATGGTCTTTCATTCATTTCTTGTTTTTTTCTGTGCACAGTACCTTTTTAAGCATTTTCTGTGGAGTTGGTCTTGTAGCAGCATATTCTCTTAGGGATTGGATGTCTAGGAAGGATTTTAATTCTCCATCACTGATGGAGATTATTTTGGCTGGGTAGGAAATTCTTGGTTGAAATTTTTTATCTCTGAGGACAAGATTTAGCTCCAATTCCTTCTGGCCTGTGGTGTTTCTGCAGATAAATCTGTAGCAATTCTGACTGATCTCCCCCAGTAGGTAGTCTGACCTTTTTACCTTGCTGCCTTTAGGATTTTTTCTTTTATACCTACTTTGTGTAGGTGAATTACTATGTGTCTAGGGGTTGGTCTTCTCAAAAGATGTCTCACAGGTGTTCTCTGGATCTCTTGTGCTTGTATGGTTATCTCTCTGGCCAGATGAGGGAAGTTTTCTTGAATGACGTCATGGAATGTTAGTTCCAAGATATTTTCCATTTCTCTTTCTATTTCAGGTATTCCAATCAGACTTGTTTGTTTTCTTGATAAAATCACACATCTCTGGGAGAGTTTCCTCTTTCCTCTTAAGTTCTCTCTCTCTCTCTCTCTCTCTCTCTCTCTCTATATATATATATATATATATATATATATATAGTGTGTGTGTGTGTGTGTGTGTGTGTGTGAGCGTCTCACTCTGTCACCCAGGCTGGAGTACAGTGGCATACTCATGGCCACTGTAACCTCAACCTGCTGGGCTCAAGTGATCCTTCCACCTCAACCTTCCGAGTAGCTGGAACCACTGGTGTGTGCCACCACATCAGCTAAGTTTTAAATTATTTATTGTAGAGATGATGTCTTGGCATGTGACTCAGGCTGGTCTCAAACCCCTGAGCTCAGGCAGTGCTCTCACCTCAGTCTCCCAAAGTGCTGGGATTACAGGTGTGAGCCACTGCAGGGTTGATACCATATTTTGGTCTTCCAACTCTGATATTCTTTCTTCTGCTTGGTCAATTCTGCTTCCCATGCTTGTCAGTTTGTTATTTATTTCTTGGATGGTGTTCTTTGATTCTGCTATTTCTAAGTATGTGTTCTTGAGGTTGTCTATCTCCATTGCAATTTCATTTAGCTTTAGCCCTTGCATTTTTTGATTTTTATTCATTCTATTCAACAATTCTCTGATCTCTGTAAGTACCTTCTGGGTACTGTTGTTCTGGGAAATAGTCATTGTTGATGTCCCAGTAGTTGACTCTGTGCTGGGACTTGATGGTTACTGGCAGTTTTTCACTGGTTTTTCTTCATTTTTTTTTTTAGCAGTTCTCTTATCTTTCTCTTTAACTCCATTGCTTAGTAGAAAATGGAGAAGTAGTCACTTCTGATATTTACTCTACCTTTTGTCTTTTCTTGAGCCAGGGCTCCAAGTTTGTTCAATTATGAAGTAGGGGTGGGGTAGGGTGTTGTTCTGTCTCTTTACAATTTTGAGCATGTACTGGGGTCAGGATTTACAAGGATTCTGAACCTATTGGCAGGCCATAATGTTTTCTATGGGCTGAATGGACCAATTGGGACTCACTCTTCATCTCTACACCATATGACCTTACAGTGTGTATGCTTGCATAGCCCCTGAGTCCAAGACAGGGTATAAGAGGGAAAAGAGAGGAAAGAAAGAAAGGAGTAGAAAGAGAGAAGAGGAGGAAAGAAAAATAAAAAAAGAAAAAGGAAAAAGCATTAAAAAACAGAGAAAGACCAAAGAAAGAGAAATAGAAGAAGGAAAGAAAAGAGAAGACCACCAACAAACAAAGCAACAAAATGAGGTAATGAAATAAATAAGCCAATACCTCCCCAACAAAACAAAACAAAACCAAAAAACATTGATAAAACTTGGTGATACCTCATTTCTACAATAAATAAAAAAAAAATAAGCAGGACATGGTGGCACTCACCTGTAGTTCCAGCTACTTGGAAGTTTGAGGTGGAAGGATTGCCTGAGTCCAGCAGGTCAAGACTGTGGTGGCCTTGAGTGTGCCACTGAACTCCAACCTGGGTGACAGAGTGAGACTCCAACTCAAAAAAGCAAAAACAAACAAGCAAACAAACAGTATGTGTCTTGGGGTGGGGGACTTCCTCTTGTAATGGGTTCTGTGACTGTGGGACTGTAACTGCAAGTTCCCTATTTGCTGTTGGAACTTAAGATGTTAGAATCTTCGCCCCCTACTTTATGCAGTTGGTAGCCATCACATGCCCATGTGAGGGAAGGGGGCGGAAATAACTTAACTCAGCATCCTTTGGGATCTCACCCCCTTCCTTCCCTTCCCAGCTTTGTCATAGCTCCCAGAGCATCCAATTCATGGCAGGGGAATGGGGTCTTCTGTCTCTGCTCTGCCCTCCCTATCTCTTTCACTTGTTGCTAGGAGCGGGGAATCAGTAAGGCACTCACTAGCCTCCTTCTTGAGCAGGTCCACTGTCTGTGTCTATTGCCCAGTAACTGGCTTAGGGTGGAGTGTGGATCATGTGGAGTTCTGCATCCGCTGTTACCCCCCAAGGCTTGTATACTGGGGTCAATGTTCTCTGAGGTTGCAAAGAGTAGCCCCAACTCAATGAAGAGATCAGTGTCTGGTCTTAAGATCCAGTTCTGTTGTTCCACAGAGGCTACCCTGGAGCACTTCTCTGCCCAGATGAAAGAGATTCTGCTCACTTTTTCTGATGGCTGCTGTTCCTATCACCAATAGAATCACTAACTCCCTCTCAGGCAGCTACCACAGTATCCTGATCTCGGGGCAAGACTCTGGAGCCCAATACAGACTTGTGGTGGTTTCTTCCTGCTACCTGGGGACTCTGCCTCAGGCTTCCTTGCTGCACTCCCTCTGTGGCCCACACTGACAGCATTCAGGCCAGTGCTGTGGTGTTGGGGTGGGCTCTCACTCCTACTGTTCTTTCCCGGGAAAAACTCCACTGATTTTTAGAAATGGTGCTTAGTTTCTGTACTCCAGGAAGTGCTAGGGTTCAAGCAGAGCAGTTGCAGCACCAGCAGCTTCACCAGGAGGACCTTGGCCACTTGCTCTCGAGTCCCCATTCAGTCAGCCTCTCCCATTTCCACTTACACAGAGAAGCACAAGCAGTATTATCTATATAATCACTCAGACACACAGGGACTTGCACAATTCAACTGGCTACATCACCATCTTCCTGGAAATCCCTGAGTTTTTCATACTTCAATCACTTATTAGCTATGTGAATTTGAATAAACCACTTCATCTCTATTTCTGTCTCCTTACTTATAAAATGTTAAGCATAGCGCATATCTATCTTATAAGATTGTTAAATGATATTTACTGAGATAATTTATATAAAGCATCATATAAAGTAAACAGTGGCTGTTATTATCAACATTTAATGTATCAGAAAATACAAATTATTATTATTGTGCATATATGAGAAGAATGTCTCATGGATGTGGGCTACCTGTCAGTAAGTGTCACCTGGGAACTTTTGATTCTTTCTTTCTCTATCTCACGACATCTGATTTTGCAGAAAGTTCTATTTTTTTCTCTAATGTGTCCTGCTACTCACCACTCTCATCATGTTTACTGCCTCAACCTTAGTCTAAGCCACCATCACCTCTTCCCTGGACAACTGTCACTGGCTCCTGACCAGTTCCTAGTTCATTGCTTGTTCTTCTAGAGCCCATCAACTATGCGGTGGCCAGGATGAACTTTTTAAGTTATAGATCAGACCCCCTTACATCCCTGCTTAAACCTTCTAAAGACTTCCCAACGCAACCAGAGTATAACCTAAACTCCTCAAAGGCACTCTTTGATCTGACCCTTCCCCTACATTTGAACTTTGTATTTTTCCACTGTGTCTCTAACTAACCACATTTCAGAAACATTTGTCTTCTTTTTACCTCTCAAATAATCCAACCTCTTCTCTGTATTAGTGCCTGTGCTTGTGATCACTGCTCTTGCTCTGTATGTTGTTTCCTGAGATTTTGGTCTACACTCAGGTGTCATCTCCCCAGAGAGTCCTGCAGACCACACTCATGACAAAAGCTTCTACAAGTACTTTTCACCTGTTTATCCTATTTTATCTTCTTCATGACACTTATCATCCTAATTTTCTTATTTGTTTTCTTCCTAGCCATTAGAATATAAATTTTTTGAAGAAAGAGGCCTGGTTTTTCATGTTCAACACTGTCTCAAGCACCCAGAACAGTTCCTGGTGTACAGAAGCCCACACAGGAAGTGTTTGTTGACTGAGTCGCTTTCTTAACTGTGTGGACATGTTTTGGAGGAATGGAAGAAAGTGACTTTACTGTTTATACAAGACATTATGATAATTTTTTGCAATATAAGATAAAATAATGATAATTATTTGTGGGTATGAAATTAACTATTTTAATTTATAATTTCCACATTTTATATATTTTCTCCAAAAAACCCACATTCTTTCTAGAATCAGAATAATGTTTTTTAAATGCTATCAAACTTAAATTAGATTAAACATTTTGATTATGTATCTTTATAGACACCTAGATGGCAGTTGGTAATATGAATGTATAATGATTCATTTTCAGCTAGCCGTGCTTAAGCAATGGATGATGATTAATAATTATGGTGTCAATGATGATAATAAACATGGTAATTAGAAAAAAGTAATGGTTGTGACTGATTATGATAAGAATTATAAGAAATTTTCTTTCATTTTTTTTGAGGGGGTCTTTGCTTGTCTTTCAGTAAAATAAATGTTAATGCTTCTGTCCACAGGTGAAAGAAAGTCTTTTTACTGTGAACTTTATAGTGGCCCTTGAATGTACCTGAAATAGATACAATGTTTTCTGGTGAAAATAAGGCTGTAATCTGAAGTTGAAAGAAGAGAGACGTATTTAGAAAAATATTCTAAAAGATTGACATTAATAAACAGTTATTTTACAAAAAGAGAATCTAATTTTGCTTGTGAAAAGATTCCATAGGATCCTAATCTTCCTTGTGTTGCATTTAATAGAGTTTTAAAGAATTCCCATTTCTAGCTTTATTATTTGCCTATCCTTTCATTCATAGAAAACACACATGCACGCACACACACACACACACCCACACAGACACACACACACACGGTCTTCCATTGGGACAGACATCCTGCTGGCATCTGAGAAAGAAAACATAACCACGGACATGGCTGCATTTCAGAGGAAATGCACAAACTGGAGCTTATAAAATGAGATCCAAGACAGAGAAACCAAAGTAGCCTCATGAAGCAGAAAGTAAAGTTAAATTTTTATTTAACTCTGGCTAAATTTCTATTTCTGAGAAGTGAAAAAACATGCAAAGGCATCTATTGTGGTAATTCATCCATTTTCTTACTTTTGTAGTTTTTTGTCTGTTTTTAATGTTTGATCCCATCATTTTTTATTCCTAGAGGGACGAGTTTATGTGAGTATTGAGTATAAGATAATTTTCCTAGAGGCAACTGCCCTAGGCTGGTAAAGGTTGCAGCAATTCATAACACTCCAGTTTATGTCTTTCCCCCCATTTTAAAATTTAGCTTTGCTGTTATTTCTTTGACCTGCCTCCACTCTGTTTCAGATTTGTATACTCGTGTTTCATGTATCAGTGATGATTCCAATTACACGCTAGGTAACAAGAGTTTAATAAAATGTGGCAATAAATTGTGGAAAGACATCATGCATGTGAAAAAAATGTATTAAGAAATGTGTTCCAGGTAGAGCTTCCAGTATTAAATGACTAATCACTTCCACACACATACACAAAGTCAAGGTTTTATTTAGTGGAACTTGGCCTTTCAAAACTAAAATGCCAAGCAGTGCCTTCCAACTGGTTTTCTTGCCTGTCTGAAGCATGTGGCAGTTGTTTTTTTTAAATACAGAAAACTTGGTAGATGGTCTTCAGTGTCCCTTCAGTTGACAGAAAGTAGGCTTTTTTGTTCAAAGCTCACATTATTTTTATTTTAATGGCAAATGATAATAAAAGGAACAGGTAATAATTTATATTCAGCACAACCTAGTGGGAAAATGACCTGAAATTGAATCCATCCTTTATTAGATATGTGAATTTAGGTAAGTATCTTACATGTCTCAGTTATTTAGTGACAGAATTGGAATAATAACATCTTTATTGAGATATTTTGGATGATCAATCATTTAATAAAAATAAATATAAAATATTTAGCCCAATGTGAGACACACAGTGAGCATTCAACAAAAATGCTATCATACATAGTGAGTAAAATTTAAAGATTTGAGTAGGTAAAACAGTTCTAGAAGAAAATATAGCTGGTTAAGCAAGGGTAGAGATGCTGCTGTCTTTGTTTTTTATGTATTTGTTGCCTCCAGATTATGCTTTTCCAGCAGCTATGGCATCAGTTGGGTTTAACTCTGCTCAATTCACCTTTGTTAAGAACTGCCATGAAGAGTCCTAAGTGTCAGCAACGGCTCCCTGAGATAGAAATCATGAATGTATCTCATTTCTGTCCATTTTGTTTTGAAAGTGAATATCTAGAAAGCTTAGTAGGCAAGGAACCCACTTGCTAATGTTCGGGTTGGTCTTCTCATTGCCCATGTCTTGGGACCATTCTGAGAACCCAAGAAGGAGCCCGTGCCCTGCCCACAGGAAGCGTGCAAGAACGGAGACTGTCTGGGCTGTGAGTTCAGAGATCTTATCACTTTTTTACTGTGTGACTTTGAGAAGGTTATCTAGTATCTCCATAATTTTTCATTCTCTTTATGAAATGGCAAAAGTGATACCTCACTGTGAAGCAGTAAGGATTAGAGAGCACATTTTTCAAAATGCCTAGATTGGTGCTTGACACACAAAAGGCATTCAATAAAGGCTAGTGATTGGTATAAAATTGATGATTAATGAGAATAAAATTCCATGGTAGATGGAAAAACTAGAAGTTTAATAATATTTTAGTTACAGGGTCTGACTCTGTTGCCAAGGTTGGATTGCAGTGACACCATCAAAGCTCAATCTAGCCTCTAACTCTTGGACTCAAGTAATCTTCCCACCTCAGCCCCCAAAGTACTGGGATTACAGGCACAAGCCACTGCACCTGGCCCTGACGCATTATATATTTATAAATGAGTTAACCTTTATCCTCAGGGAAGTAACACATTAAAAAAACTTACCCACGATTGCAGTTTCAGATGTAGGAAAATTATGGTGGAACAGAGACATCAGAGGCTACAATTTCTTTATAAATGTATAAGTAAGAAATACAAGAGATGGTCAAATAATAATTGAACTTGTAGTATTACTTATATACACATTACTACATCCTTCCAGAAGTGTTTAGACTCTGAAAACAAAAAAAAATTTTTTTAAAGAAGTTTGATTATGAACCAGGTTCAGTGACTCAGCCTGTAATCCCAGCACTTTGGGAGGCCCAGGTGAGTGGATTGCCTGAGCCCGTGGGTTCGAGACCAACCTGGGCAACTTGACGAGCCCTTGTCTCTACAATAAGTAAAAACATTAGGTGGACATGGTAGCGCATGTCTGTAGTTCCAGCTACTTGGAAGGCTGAGGCAGAAGGATCACCAGAGCCCAGTGGGTTGATCCTCGGGTGGCCGTGATCGTGCCACTGCACTCCAGCCTGGGCGACGAAGTGAGACTCTGACTCAAAAAAAAAAAAAAAGTTTGGTTATGCAGGAATTTGGGGTCTTTGTTCTTCATATCTTCTCATGAATAATAATTGTAAAAATAGTAAACATTTGTTGAGCGGTCTCCTATGCACTTGGTATGTTTCTGTGTACTACAAGATTCATAGGAGAGAAGGAAATTGCCTCTTGGATAACCTTTATGATTCTATAACCATTCAAAATTATGATGATATATAATAATAACATCCCTATTACTGTTATGAATAACTTGTATTGAATCCTATATCTTATGCATTTCTACCTTATAGAATGACATCTCTAGGATTGAAAGGTATTGGAATATAAGCTTTTAAATTTACACAAGTATCACAGTGTACCAAAGTATTCATTGGAGAAGGTAACACATATCTTGCCTATCAATTTGGATATATAAATTTTGTTTCATAACATCTGTTAAGTTATACCAAATGTAAACAACACCTTCACGGGGAAAGAATAATCAGGGAGAATAATTTTTTATTGTCTTAGCTCAGAGACTTAGCTACACTTTGTGAGAACTAGCACTCTCTTGTCTTGGGTATTTCTATTTTAGCAATGTTAATATTGAAGGTTTAAGTTTGTTATATCATGGAAAGAATGCCAGTTAATTTTGGGTGAGGTCTAGGATAACACCAATGAGATTTGGTCTTAAGCTATAAAGTGTATATAAATAAAATATTTTATAATAGATATTCTTACAAGGATACAAAAATGACAACATAGCCAATGATCCATAAAAATTTACTTTATTGTTTTTTATAATAAAATATTCGATTATACATTATAAATAGTTCAATTCAGATTTATCTTGCTTTAACTAAGTTGAGTGTTTTGAAAATCTTAAAAAAATAAATTATGGGCATTTGCTTTGGTAAAAATAATTCTTTGCTTAAAAAGGATTTATGATAAGAGATATTTGAACAGCAAATCCTTTAGAATATTTGAAATATGTGTAAATCTAACAAAATTTGATTTACACATGAATTGCTTACAATAAAGAACCATATATTATACTGAAAGTCATACAAACTTGCCCCTGCATTTTCACTTGACTTCCACATTAATTTCTTGTGGGATTTGGGTGTTGGATTGGATTTTTCCCCTAATTCTGTCTCTGCTCTAACATTGTAAGATTGTAATAAATGTTTAAAAAAATTTCTTGCTAAGTAAATCCTCTATAATTCTAAGATTTTGGTAAGTGTTTTTAAAATGCCCTTTTTTCTAACAAGTCCTTGCTTTATTTGAGAGTCAGTATAGTTGACAGACTGGAATCACAATGGCTGATTTCCAATCCTTGTTTCAACATATGTTATCTGTGTGGCCTTGGGCTGGTCACTTAACCACTGAACCTCAGTTCTTCATCAGTGAAATGGATTCTGTACCTATTTGTTAGGAATTTTATGAAAATTTGCAAGACAATTAAAAGAGTAACTGACACATTAAACATTACATAAGATGTTGCTATTATTTAATTAATCGTTTATTTAATTAAAAATCCCAAGCTCACCTTCCACAGATATGAAAATTATGGAAACCTTCTGTGATTAGAGTATCTTTAATTGAGAAATTTAAGACTTAGTGAGAAAAAAAAGGATTAGAAAAGTAATCTATAGAAACAGATACATATATTTTTAAAAGCTAACAAATGAATGAATAAATACATATTCCATAAAATTAGATGATAATTGTGGGATACTGCAGAGATGCAGTGAAGTGCTAAACTGTCAATTATATTTTACACATTTGATAAGTAGCAATAATAGCTCTTTGAAAGTAATTTCTGTATATACACCCACCAACTTTTAACTAGAAATATTTCAATTTTTCCCTCTCTGACCCTTATGATAAAACCTTTGTGATTTTGGTTTTTTGCTTTGTACTGAAGAGGTACTTTTCATGCCCATGGCTAGTCCTCTATTCAGTTGTTGACTACCTTCATGAAATTTAGTATATTAGATCTCTTAGTTTCTCTTGTGATGTGGAGTTACTTGCAATTCAATGTCTGTGTGTTTCAAGCAACTCTTACCCCTCTTTCCATGAGGTAGGGTTAGTTACCTCTACTGCTCAGAAATCATCTTTCTCCAACTTCCAGGACAGAAGATCCCTTTGGAGGAATACCATAAATGGGGGAGTGGAACTAGTATTTCTGACCACTTGTGGGAAAGCACAAAGATATTTGTTTAAATGGGAGTGAATGGAAATATTATCTTCCTTTTACAGATGTCCCAGCAGCATTTACTTCAATACCTTGTTTAAGATCATTAATAAGTAAATGACAGACTCACAATTAAAACCATTACAGGTTTTCACCAAAGTCCATGTTCTTCTCATGCATAGAAGGTATTGGAAACTATCAGAACCTGTATGTTATTGTACTTTGAGAACATGGACTTGGCACCTATGAAGGCAAAGGGTCAATTGTGAGGGGACAAGTGGTTATCGTGCATATTCCACCTGTTAGACATTGTTTATAAGTTTAAATAACTTATTTCTTTGATTTTAGAAATATTACATGATAATAATAAAAACACTTGGGAAATACAGAAAAACATAAAGAAGAAAACAATACAGTAATTCACAACTCACAGATAACCACAGTTGACATTTTGGTGTATTTCTCCTCAGTCTTTTTACTGTTAGCAGATTGATATCTGGAATAACACAAAAGGGGTCATGCAGTGCAAACAGTTTTGAATACTGTTTTTCCCATTTAGCATTATGTCCTATTTATTGTTCCTATTTATAGTTTAATAACTATTTGTAAGTTTTGAAATTATAATTTGAACTGTGCCATTCTTTCATTGAGAAGAAAGGATTGTTTTAACTAAAGGTACACAAAAACATCAAGTTATAGATTTTTTATAGGAAAAAAATCACAGAAAGGAAGTAGGTACAAGATAACTTGGAATTTAGAAATGCCATTTATATAGAGCAGGTCCATATGTGACTGTTCTCTTGCAGGAAGCTTCCTAAAGGCACAATAAGGCACCCACTGTGGGGAAAGATTCAAACTGAATAGACTCCTGGCTTGTGATCTGTTTTCTGGAAGGGGTTCTAAGCGGGCACTAGCAGACTTCAAATCAAAGGTTAGTCTAGAGTTAGATTTGTTCTGGAATGACTTGATGTTTCTTTTCTTTCCTCTAGTGTCATTTGTCAACACAGGATTTGCTGAGCTCCTGCTCCCAGCCAGGTACTCTGTTAGGCTCAGTTAATGAGACTCATGTGAGTTTCATTTGTCCAGTTTATAATACAGTAGAGGAGAAAGTTATAAATCCATTATTTGCCTGCTTACCTAAGTATATCAGTGAGGGGTGTTGCAGAAGAGAAGCAGAGACTGTTGGGTAGGAGCTGATGAGGAGTGGGCAGCAGAGAAAAGTTTTTTTGAGAGGAGTTTACACCTGAGATTTAAAGGATGAGTGAGATCTGTCCAGGAGAAGTCAGGCAAGGAGAGATGTGAGATGGAGGGAGAGGAACATACAAATTATCAAAGGAAGAGAGCAGTTTGGGGCTTGGGGGAAATGGACGGGAGCCAGGGTGATTGGACCATAATGATCAAGGGATTTGAAGTGTGTCTAGATAACTCCTATAATTTATCCTATTCTGTGTCCTTTGATTGATACCACAATAGAGTCTAATGAATGCTCACCAAGGTTGAAACTCTCAAGTTATACTGGCAATTAAAATTGAACTGGGCCTAGGAGAGGAACAATTTTAATAATTAGAAAGGGAAATACAAATAAGTGAAAATGTCTGGGAAGGCAAAAGCAAGAGAGAGATTGAAATTGAAGTGGGTGCAAACTCAAGGCAAATTCAAAGGGAAGAAATTTTCCTTTGCTTAAATTTCCAATGCTTATTTAGAGGGTGATATACACTTACTAGTAAGTTTAATGTTTAATACTCCCTCCTTGGAAAAAAAAACATTTTGAAACACATTTTTAAATTCAAAGAATAGAAAAAGCTAATACTCATATTTTTATTCTGAATTAATTTCCAACATTTTATTCACTGGTTTCACAAAAGAGCTGATACCTCACTGAGGTTTCTGAATTAAATTAGCTTTCACAACCATTTAAAGTTCTTCCGTTCTATTAATTCAGCAGACAATCAAGTTGTTCACTTGTTGACTTTTATCCACATGCACTCAATCAAATCAACTATCAAAGAAAGATACCTATTAGTTGTTAATTTCATATGTTAGATAGAAATCCTAGAACTCCTGTTTTCATCTGTTTGATAACCTTCTAATCTTTGCCACAGTCTCACTAACAGCAGCATTAACTAGTCTGCCATCTATCTTGATTAACAACACTGGGACTCAGAGAGATGCACAACATCTGATAAGCTGAACAGTCCAAACTTCTAACAATGCCTGTAGCCCTATGGAAAATGGGCTTCTATCATCATTCTTACAAACCCTCAGAATTGTCTTTAAATTACAGTTTTGTGAATTATTGCTTTAAGCAAAAGAGAAGAGGTTGTTTGAGTGTAGGAGCTTTTATTCATAATTGGTAAGACAATGTTTTATGACAGTTTAACTCTCTATTTTGTGTCCTCTTGTTTGAGTTCTTAAAAATTGTTTTTGCCTTTTAGAGAATTATTGGTATACACTGGGAGAGATCCATTAAGCAAATATTTATTAATTTCTAAATATGTGACTAGCACTTACTAGGTACATAAAAGATATAGAGGCCAGGCAAGGTGGCTCATACCTATAATCCCAGCACTTTAGGAGCCAAGGTGAGAGAACTACCTGGGCAACTTAGCAAGACCTATTCTCTACAATAAATCTGAAAATTAGCCAGGTGTGGTGGCACACGCCTTTAGTCCCAGCTACTTGGAAGACTGAAGTAGAAGGATCGCCTGAGCCTGGCAGGTTGATGCTGCGGTGACCATGAGCGAGCCACTGCACTCCAACCTGGGTGACAGGGTGAGACTCTGACTCAAGAAAAAAAAAAGATATAGAAAACACAACTCCACATACCATAAAGTGACATAAATTTGAAATCATAGCAGACTTCTCTCATCATTGAAATTATTTTGGTTTTAATGAGAAAAAGAGAGAACCAATAAAAATATAATCTTTGCTTTACATAGTAATTTCCACCTCATTTTCCATGTACTTCTTTCAAAGACTATTTATGTCATTCTTTATCCAGTTTCATAGTTGAAATCTTAGGGATTTCGACACAACTGATATGTTGATTGCAGCACCTGGCCCATAGCCTTTGCCTCCTTACTATTCCCAGGAAGTCCTTGGTGACTTCCATATCTATATTGTTAATGCTTTGACCCCCAAGACCTCATGGTTTCCTGTTTTTAAAACTTCCACTGACTCCATTCTTCATTTCATTTCATATATTCTTAGGCATGGTTACATGGCCTAAGCTTGGTAGGGACCATACTGTATCCAAGGTTGCACTCTAAACAGTTCTTTTTGACCTTTTATTCTCTGAATTTTTATTGGACCATCTGCTCCCTCAGGTGGCTTAAGGGAAGTAGATATCAACGGGAGATTGGAGCAGAAGAATATGGAATGAATGATCTCTGATGTGAGATATCCCTAGACATATCCAGGACAAAGTACATAAAAATTCAGAAAGGAGAGTTGAATCCTCATACTATCTTATAATGGAGTTTCACAAGTACATTTTAGATATTAACATGGTTTAGATTAAATGTGAATTTATTTTTGTCCTCAGGTTGGTGGACAACAAAGACATTCAAATATCTTGCTCGACTCACTATGCAAATGACTCTCTAATATATTTCTGAAATTGAGGTCACTTTCCTGAGCTCCAGCACTGAGAATCTTCAAATGCATCTTACAAAGAACTTTAAGCTCAACATATCCCAATTTGTATCTACCATCAATCCTCACTAGCATTACTAGCATCATCTCTGAATTTTACTGTTCATTAATGATACCACCATTATTATTATTTTTTTGAGCTGGAGTCTCACTCTGTTTCCCAGACTGGAGTGCAGCAGCACGCTCATAGCCACCATAGTCTCAACCTGCTGGACTCAGGTGATCCTTCCACCTCAGCCTACCAAATAGCTGGAATCACAGGCATGCACCACCAGGCCTGGCTAATTTTTTGATTTATTGTAGAGACGAGATCTCACCAAGTTGTCCAGGCTGGTCTCAAACCCCTGAGTTCAGGCATTCCTCTTGTCTTGGCCTCCCAAAGTGCTGGAGTTACAGGCTCGAGCCACTGTGCCTGGCCTACCACCATTCTTTTAAATCACCCAGGTTCTCTATTTTGCTCCTCAACTCCCAGTCTATTGTCATTTCCTGCCAATTCATTTCCCTTTTCTCTTAAGTCTATCTCTTTTCTTCTATTCCCAAACCCACTTCCCCAAATCATCTCCTCATTAGATCTCATTCTGAGTACTGCATTACATGTGCACTTCTATCTAGTTTCTCCAGACTCTTGTTCCTCTAATACATATCACCCAGAACTGTAGATTATTTTCATTAAACTACTTTGTTACAGTCATTCCTGCTCAAAGTTCTTCAGTAGTTAACCTTCTTAATGAAGTTCAGATCCTTTAATCTCGTATTCTGGTCCTTCATAAACTGACCAAACTTTCTAGTTTGTTTCTCTCTTATATTTTTATTGATACATAATAGATGCATATATTTTGATACATTCATAAGATGTGTAACATAAATCAGGGTAACCTCTCATGTATCTTCTTCCATTGATCTTTCTTCACTCATTGCCTTGGGTTTTTACATGTTTTGCCTTTGCTCACGAAACTCCTTCTGCCTCTTGTTCTCTTCTTCTATATAACTGTTGGTTTTCAATTTTCAATCCTTCCCTCTCACCTCTCTCCCTTAATCCTTCCTACCTCCTTCCTTCCCCACTTCTAGTAAATAGGTGCATTCATAGGCACCTACCATAATAGGGCACATAATACTGTCACCAAGGGCCTCACAGTCCAGAGGAGATGACCAAGCCATCAATAAGTACAAGCAAATACGGGTGCAGGGAGGAGTAGGCTATAGTCTAACTTTGTTTGGGAAGTGAGAGATGCATCACAGGCTAATTCTTGGAGCAAGTTGCAGCTATACTGTTTCTTTCTTTTTCTCTTTTATTTTATTTTTTTATTTTAAAGAGGTGGGGTACAATTCAGGGTTAGGTATACAAAATGTGCATTATGCAGGTACCCTTGTTGATGAGGCTTGCCCCCACTTCCCCAGGCAGATTCCCACTACTGCCAATCTTACCTTCCACCCCCTCCCAGCAGTTTCCTGCTACTGCCAATCCTTTTCTTATAGTATTACAATAATTGTTCAAGGTCTGCTTATGAGTGAAAACATGTCATAATCAGTTCTTTGTTTCTGTGATACATCACTCACTTATAGTATTATTATAGACTCTAAGTATTATAAACTCTAAGTTCATCCAGGTTGCTGTGAAGTTCATGATTTTGTCCCTCTTTATGGCACTGTAATATGTCATCGTGTATATGTACCACATTTTTTTTATCCAGTCTTCTCTTGATGGGCAGCACAGTTGGTTCCATGTTCTTGCTACTGTGTACAATGCTGTGATAAACATACGTGTGCAGGTATCTTTTTTATAGAGTGATTTGAGTTCTTCCATGTATATTCCCAGTAGGAGGGTTGTGGGGTCTTATAGAAGGTCAATTTTTAGATCTTTTAGGAATTGTCACACTGTTTTCCACAGAGGTTGTACTAGTTTACACTCCCACCAACAGTGTAGAAGTATTCCCTTTTCATCACATCCTCTCCAACATCTGTTGTTTTTTGAGTTATTGATGATGACCATCCTGACTGGAATTAGGTGGTATCTCAGTGTAATTTTGCATTTCTTTGATGACTAGTGAGGCTGAGCATTTTTTCATGTATCTGTTGGCTGCTAGTATGTCCTCTTTTGAGAAGTGTCTATTCATACCTTTTGCCCACTTTGCAATGGGGCTGTTTGTTTTTTACTTTTGTCCCATTTGAGTTCCTTGTAGATCCTAGATGTTAGGCCTTTGTCAGACTGAATCTTTAAGTGTAGTGAAGAATTATCTAGATGAAGAAGGTAGTAGAGAAGATTTTTCCAAATAATGGAGCTAGTATGAGCACAGACTAGCTGAAAGAAGGTGATGTTGGTGAAACCACTAGGAGGTAGGTGTTTATTGAGCAGCAAATGATGAAGTCAAGGAGGTAGGTGGGGTTTTGGAAGGAACTGCTGTGCCATGTCTAAAATTTTGGAATTTCTTCTATAGATCATGGGAATCATGAGTGGATTTCAACAGAGGTGTGACATGGCCATATTTGCATTTTAGATAGGCCAATCAGGTACCTATGTTGAGAATAAGTTTGGGAAAAAAAAGACCACAATGAATGACAGTAAATGGAAGGTTGTAACATAATCTAGGGGTGAGAGATTCTTTAAAGGGGGGAAACAAAGAATACTTAGTAGCTAATATTGGTAACAGTTTCAATTAAAATTGCAAATTAGGAAGAGAGAGAGATAGTCAACCATGACACTCAGATTTCTAGTTTGATTGACAGTGGTTCTACAAATTAAGATTGAAAATAATACATGATAAACAAACTTGGTGAGGGAAGTAAGAGAAAAGGCTTAGAGATAAATTTGAAAGTCCTCAATGTATCATCAGGTGAAGATGAATGAAGTTAGATGATATACAAGATGCATGACATACTACCTTAAGCTCAGAAGGCAAGTCTCCACTGAGCTTCAGAGTTGAGATTAATCAGTATTCAGGTGGTATTTTATACCTTAATTGAGTCTATGGCCATGCAGTGTATCTTGAAAGGCAAGTTTAAGTGATAGGTGAAGGAAGTAGATGGGAAGAAATTATTTAAGAGGGAAAAAAAAATCAGAAACATACTTTTTCCTTGGTTTCAACACTTCTCTTTTATTCGAGTTCCCAAAGCATTTGACATTTTTTTTTTTTTGGGTGGGGGAGAATAGGGAGATTTCTTCTCTCTCTCTCATTCTTTACAATATACCAATCTGTTCAGATTAGAAGCAATGTATTGGGCCAGGTCTACTAGTGAATACATTTACTTTTGTGAATCAATGTCCTCTTGTACCCAGATCTCTTTTTTCTCTTTCCCATTGCCTTCAAGAGATACAATTGGTAAGCTGTGACAGGACTTTCTTGAAAGCCTCTCTTGTTCCTCTTTTATTACACACTCCTAAATTCTCATCACTTCTGGTGAGTAGTTGGGAAATAAAGATCGGAGCATTGTAGCCCAGTGTGGGTTTTAGAGCAGAGGACACATTTTCTAAAGCAGCTTTATGAAAGAGCCCTGCATTGGAGTACTGGGCCTTTGCCCAACTAATTCTAAAGTGATAATGTACCCTTTCATCTTTGTCTCTTGTATGTATTGCTTCCTCAGTACTGCAGAAGGAGAAGAAATTGTTGGGCAAAGGTAGAATCCTGTAATTCCCCTTCCACTTCAATAGTTTTTCATGGCATTTATTACTTTAAACTATATATTTTTATATGTAAATATATTATATATTTCAGCTTTTTCTGCCTATCTCCTGTTCCTTTTGCAATATCCTAGGGTCTTTGATATTTCATTCTTACAGTGATTAAAACTTATTTTTATTTATAATAACATGTCACATCCTTGGAGAATTTGAAAGATTATGCCAACTTGCACCATTCTAAGTAGAAGGTGACCAAAAAAAAATGAGGTGTTGGAAACATGAATGGATAACATTTTGTGTAATGACTACCATTCTGTTTTGAAGTCAGGGTCATAGACAAAACCAAGGCTTGTGATAATTTTTGTACACTTTATCCTACAAGTTCAGTGCCTTCTTCAATGTTTGTAAACATAGGATTATTATGTTTTTCCATTCCTAGCAATGTTTGGGGACTTTCCTATTGTCATTGCAGTAGATGCTATAGATTTTATTGTATTTCTGCATCTATATTTCATTGTGAAGAGGGCAAAGTGTCATGCTTTGACATTGATTTGGTGAGTAATGATGTAAAAGCGCAAGTGTCTAGGGGGAAGCTTCAATGTGTTTTTACTTTTGAAATGTGTACTGAGGACCTGCAGTATGGAGATACCCAGGATTTCTCCTATCAGATGTCACTTTTTGTAATGTCTAAGTTTCTCATTGGTTTACTCTGAGCATCCTAGTTTCTTGACTGGTTGATGCATGAACAATATATTGGTTCCTTTTTTTAAAAATTACCTTCTTAGTAATAATGGCCTTCCCATTGGTGTCACCTTCCAGTGGGTAAGAGATTCACTTAGATATTTCTCTCTGTGTGTGTTTTATGCAATCTACTTACATTTTTGACCATATACTTTCAGCAAAGTACAAATAAATTCAATTTGCTAAAAAAGAAAAAGGAGAGAATATGATTCACTGGTGCTACAAGCTACGACTGAGTGTTAAACCTTTTAACTCTGTCATGAACCCAGCTTTACTACCCAATTTTCTGGACTCACACCAACCAGGTTGTTCTTGTGTTTATATACAATAACTCTCCATAAGACTGAAGGATTTGCTTCTATTTTTAAATTGCAATTTAATACATTTTTATAAGGGAAACAATGTATTGTAGTGATATTAACAAATTGGAAATTCTCAAAGACATCATGTCACTTCATCAATGCCTTGTCAATACCTTCTTTGCTGTTAAGTATAGGATAGGATTTCTATCTTCATATTTACAATCTAGTCGAAAGGAATATGGCATGCTAAATTATAGAGACTAAAAATACAAAAGGAGAGTACATGAGTTGTCAAAAGTCAGTGGAACAAACTTCAGAATAATTTTTTTTTTTTGAGTTGGAGTCTCACTCTTTCGCCCAGACTGGAGTGCAGTGGCCGCTCCAATAAATATTTCCTTGACCTCTTATGATTCTGTAAATGTTCCCAATTCTTGTTAAAAGGCTAGGAAATGGAGTCGTTGAGAGTGCTTGGTTCATTTTGTAAGGTGTGGATGATAACTTTTGAAAATTTAAAAGAGAGGGAGCGCCTTATCAATGAAGTTGGATGAAATGCATTATATCATATCATGACCATCAGAGTTCTATTTTCGTAGAGTCACTCAGGTGTGGCCACAGAGCCAAGGCTTTAATATTGCTGTCTTGTTTTCTGCTCAAATGCTAGCAATCATGGAAGGCAAAAAAAGTAGTTATATTTTTGATGTTGATGATTGTGGTCTGGGTCCTTAATCTGAAAACTGAATCTGGAAATGACCTATAAGTTTCCACCTGTTTGATGACTGCCTTTTATCAAATCCCATTTTTTTTTTCAGATTTCTTCACAAAAGCTTTTTTTTCTCAAATGAAACCCCAAATTTTAGTTTTTACATATGCTCTGTTCTGAATTGTTGTTTACTTCCCTTCTTTGCTCAGTGCAGATGATAAAAACTGCAACCTTCAGTTTGGAAAGGGCGGTTGGGCTATCTTTCTTTTCTACCACTTCCTTCCTAGAAAACAATATTAAGTGAATTCTTTTTCTTTTTTCCTTTCTTTAGTTATTTAATTTGGCAAGTACTTTTTAGTCTATTCTCTTATGGTCAGAAGCAGGAACATAGTATGCAATTACAAAAACTTCAGTTTATACGTATAACAAATTTTCCCCATCATTCATATAAGTTTGCTAACTTATAGAGAATATTCAACTGGATCACATAAGACTGAATATTTGATTTTCATTAGAAAGGCTTGAATTTTGGGGATGGTTCCTGACAACTACCTTAACCTTAACTATATATATGTATCATTTCCCTAGGACTTCTGTCACTCTTTTCATTTTTAAATTTATTTACTCTTTGTTATGTTCTTTAGTGCTTAAAAAAATAAAGACTTCTTCCTGTCTCTATATTTGGCATTTTAATAAGTTAAACTCAAGACAACCTTACTATTAGAAGTCTTATTTTTTAAGCATTCATCTCATCCATTAATAATGAGCACATCTTAGCCACAATAATTGTGTTAAATGTTTAACATTACAAAAACACTAAGAGAGCATTTCAAAGCTGACTCTCTTGATCTGACAGTCTCAGAGGGATCTCCTTGAGCACAGTTCACTGTAAGGAGGGAATATTTTCATTCCTAAAAGAAGATGCAAAAGGAAGAAAATTAACACTTATTGATCATATTATATGTAATAGGTACTATGCAGGGTATTTTTACAGCAATTTTTATAATAACCTCTTGAAGTAAGAATTAGTATACCCATCTTATAAATGTGGCTCACAGGAGAAGTACCCTACCCGAAGCCACAGGACTATCCCAAGTGGGCAACTTGGGATTCCAACCCAAATTTACATGGTCACAGAGCCCATGTATTTTCTTCAATGTATTCTGCTGCCTTCTAGCATCATAGCAGTATAAAAAGCTTTGGACTATGGAGAACAACAAACAAACAAACAAACCTGGGTCTGAATCCATTTTACAGCTGTGCATTTATGGGAAACTTGGGCTTCTGGATCACCATCTTCCACTTTGTCAGGTGAGAATAAACAATCTCCCAAGCTGGTTGTAAGAATTAAATAAGATGGTATGTGTATTAATTCTGTGTAGAAAAAAATTATGGCCAAAATGTACTTATTAGTATGTTAGATGTTCTAAAAAATAATTTTAATATTTTATTAATTGATTGAGTTCTAATTTAATTCTATTGTGATTAGATAACATATTTCTGTTCTTTAAGTTGATTGAGATCTGTTTTGTGACCTAGCATATAGTCTATACTAGAAAATATTGTATGTACATTCTGCTGTTGTAGAGGGGAATATTCTTCTACAGATGTCCATTAAGTCTAGATGGTTTATATTGTTGTTCAAAAATTCTATTTTCTTGCTGGTCTTCTGCTTAATTATTATCCCTTATTGAAGATAGAATACTAAAGTCCCAACTATTATTGTTAAATGGTCTATTTCTCCCTTCATTTCTGTCAGCTTTTGCTTAAAGTATTTTGTTGGTAATCTTTTGTTCAACAACTCTTTAAAAAAAGTTTTAAACATGTGGTGTACAATTCAGGGTTAGGTATACAAATGTTCACTATGCAGGTACCCTTGTTGAGGAGGTGTGCCCTCTGCCCCTGGCGGTTTCCCACTATTGCCAACCCTTTTCTTAGTATTACAATAGTTGTTCAAGGTCTGCTTTTGAGTGAGAGCATGTGATACTTGGTTCTTTGTTTCTGTGATAGACCACTCAGTATTATAGACCCAAGCCCATCCAAGTTGCTGCAAAGTTCATGATTTTGTCCTTCTTTATGGCTGTGTAATATTCCACTGTGTATATTGTTCAGCAAGTCTATCGAGCACTTACTATCATCTAGGCATTGTGCAAGGCAGTAAATTCACAGTGCCTGTCAAATTGGATAGACCCTAATGCTTCAAGTTTACACTGGGATACACAGACCCTGAATAAGTAAACTTGCAAAGGAAATATGAGATAGTAATGAATGCTAGCTTTTCCTACTAGTTTTTAAGTTATTCAAAGCACTTACCAAAACATGAAATTATTTGACTAATTTGCTTATGTTTCTGTCTCTTATGATAACATGCGTGTCATATAGATAAATAGACCATAAACTCTTGTTTTCAATTTTTAGCACAGTGTTTAGCACTGTGCTCAATAAACCTTTACTGAGGAAAAAGAATGAAAGGAAGGGAGAAAGAATGAAAGAAAAGAGCAGAACACACCAAAAGTTATCAGTGATCAGTTGATGGGTTCCATGTAATCTTTTCCTTTCACTTATCTATTTTTCATATAATAAATATGCATTACCATTAAAAAAAAAGAGCAGAACACTAACGACTGAAAAAAAGAGACTTAATTTAGTTTTCCAGGATCACGGAAGACCTCTGTGATGAGTTTGTTGAAGCTTTGACCTGACGGATACATAGAAGTTAGGAGCAGGAGGGTTGGGTGAGGAGACAAGGAGTGGGAATTTAAAGTCAAGGAACTGAGTAGGTGATGATTGTGAGGCAGAAAAGAACTTGTGACATTCAGAAGCCATTTGTGAATAAGGGGAGAGTACTGTAGATAAAGATGATAAAGTGGTAAGGTTATAAGCCTCATGAAAGGCTTATAAGCTTGGATAAGTGTATGGATCAAGGTGAAAGCCAGATCGCTGGAACAAAGAGATCCGAAAATGTAATGGTTCAAACAAAAGAGAAGTATATTTCTTTCTCACGAAAGAGTCTGGAAAAGCTAAGACATCTCTCCTTGCTGAATTTATCCAGAGATGTAGGCTAGCAGAAGTGTTCTGCCATTCTCAATACTTCCCTGCCAAGATTGCTTCTGTTGTTGCTATATTAGTTGGTGGGAAAGTTAGAGTGCATAGGGTGTGAGGATCCCATGTTTGAAGGCCTTGGAAATGGCACACATCACTCCCATTCATGCTGGAATCATCATTGGAACCTAATTATATGGTCACACCTAGATCCTAGAGAAACTGCAGATTCCAGTTCTTGTCCTGACATCGATTGTCCTGATGTGACTTTATCACCAGAGAAGAGGAGAATGGATTTTAGTAGACACTTGGTAAGTTCTGCTTAGTAAGGATTTAGAATTGATTCTAAGGGCAACGAGTAGCTATTGCAGAATTTTAAACCAAAGAGATAAGATCAGATGAACATTTTAAAATGACTTTTGTGAAGAAAATTGATTATAAAAACTTAAGAATGGAGGGGGAAAACTGAACTGAAAATTACTGCAGTAGTTTGATCATAAGGTAGTGGTAGTTTGAACTCCATTGGTGTAATAGAAATTTAGAGAAGCACTTAGTCGAGGTATAATCTAGAAACATTATTGCCTGTACTTGGGGAAGTATTGAAGATTTGGATGGAGGTTATGTGAAGGAGAGAGATATGTAAAAAATGACTTTCAAGGTTCTGATATGAGGTTCTGAATAGATGGTGTCATTGACTAAGATGAGAAGACGGGGAAAAGAAGTTAGTCTTGTGAGAAGATTAAGAATGCCATTTTGTGTATCTTGTGTTTGTTTCCCTATGACCTCAATTGATTAGGGAAAAGTGGTGAGTAGAATTACTCTTTGGGTTAGATCAGGGCAA
Organism: Carlito syrichta; assembly: GCF_000164805.1. Classification (NCBI taxonomy): domain Eukaryota; kingdom Metazoa; phylum Chordata; class Mammalia; order Primates; family Tarsiidae; genus Carlito; species Carlito syrichta. The sequence goes on from NW_007247405.1 coordinate 210,225, forward strand.
GTTGAGCTAATGTCCCAAACATCGTTGTAAATAAAACCGTATATTTTGCAGGGTACCCAGAGTCATCATTTGCTTCAACCTAATGAAACACATAAACTTTCCCAAATATGTACTGCTTTGTGTTTCTTCAGGCATTGGTCTTCCAAAAGATCTTTTATTTTGGTTCATCATTTAAGTTCTTTCTCCTGGTCTTCCCAAACTCCAAGATTTTTTTCCTGACCACCCAGTCTCTTTTAGAGGCCTTTCTTTAGCCCCACAGTACCCTCTGCATGCTTCCACCACAAAGCTGACCACAATGAACTATAACTGGACAAGTAAATTTCTCTCTGACCAATAGACTCAGCTTCTTGAAGCTGGCAACTGGCCCTATTCACCCCTATATTTCAAAGGCCCATCTTGGTAACTGGCACAGAACAGATAACTAATAAATATTTAAGTGGATAAGCCATTCTTCAGGAACCCATCTTGTTATTAGAAATGTCTCCTTAGTTATATGGAAACATAAATGACCACGAATAGCCAAAACAATACTCAGCAAAAAATAAATGAATAAATAAAAAATAAAGTTGCAAGCATCATGCTCCCAGTCTTTAAGCTTTATTATAAAGCTACAATAATTAAAACAGCCTGGTATTAGTACAAGCATATAGATCATTGGAACAGGATAGAGATTCCAAAAACAAAACATCAATTTCTCAACTAACTCATCTTCCACAAAGCCTCCACCATTAACCACTGGGGAGAGGAGAACCTATTTAGTAAACAGTGCTGGAAAAACTGGTTGACTACATGCAGAAGATTAAAACAAGACCCCTAGCTATCCCCATACACAAAAATCAGTTCTAAATGGATCAAAGACCTAAACCTAAAACCTCAAACTATAAGAACCTTAGAAAATGCAGGAGACACCCTTATGGAAATTGGAACTGGCAACCAATTCCTGATCAAAACTCCAAGTGCCCAGGTTATAAGAGACAAGATAGACAAGTGGACCTCATCAAACTGACAAGCTTCTGCAAAGCCAAAGAAATCATTGAGAGAGCAGGGAGATAGCTCACAAACTGGAAAAAAAAATTGCTAACTGTGTATCTGACAAAGGCCTAACATCTAGGACCTACAAGGAAATAAATGTGCCGAAAAGAAAAAAAAACAACAACCCCATTACAAAGTGGGCAAAAGATATGAATAGATACCTCTCAAAAGAAGACATACGACCAACCAACAGATACATGAAAAAATGCTTAGTCTCACTAGTCAACAAACACATGCAAATTGAAACCACACTGAGATACCACCCATCTCCAGTCAGGATGACCATCATCAATAACTCAAAAAACAACAGATGCTGGAGAGGATGGGGCGAAAAGGGAGTACTTCTTCACTGTTGGTGGGAGTCTAAACTAGTACAGCTTCTGTGGAAAACAGTGTAGTGATTCCTGAAAGTTCTAAAAATCAACCTCCCATACGACCCACAGTCCCCCTACTAGGAATATACCAGGAGGAACTCAAATCACTATGAAAAAGATACCTGCACATGCATGTTTATTGCAGCATTATTCACAATAGCAAAGATGTGGAACCAACCATGCTTCCTTCAAAGGAGGACTGGATTAAAAAAAAGGTACATAAACACGATGAAATATTACATAGCCATAAAGAAGGACAAAATCATGAACTTCGCAGCAACTTGAATGGACTTAGAGGCTATAATACTGAGTGATCTATCATAGAAATATATAACCTAATATCACATGTTCTCACTCATAAGTGGACCTCGAACAACTATCGTCATACTGCAAGATTGGAATTGGCAGTAGTGGGAAGCTGCTGGGGATGGGGCACACCTCCTCAACAAGGGTATCTGCCTAATGAATATTTGTATACCTAACTCTGAACTGTACCCCACATATTTAAAATAAAAAAAGAAATGTCTCCTTTATTTAGAGTAGTAACTGTATATTTGAAATATAACTAAAATAAAAAATATATTTCAGTGGTGCATAAACATATTCCAAGGGAGGAATATATATATATGTATATATTTTCTGGGCTGGAGTCTAGTTCCATCGCCTAGGCTGGAGTGCAGTGGCACACTCACGGCCACCCCAGTGTCAACCTGCTGAGCTCCAGCGATCCTTCCGCCTCAGCCTTCCAAGTAGCCAGAACTACAGGTTTGTGCTACCATGTCTGGCTAATTTTTTGATTTAGTGTAGAGATGAGGTCTTGCCAAGTTGCCCAGGCAGGTCTTGAACCGGTGGGCTCAGGCAATACTCTCACCTCGGCCTCTGGAAGTGCTGGGATTATAGGCTTGAGTTACTGCGCCCGGCCGGGAAGAATATATTTTAACATGTTTAAGCTTTCTGATGACAGGCTTGATTATGGGAAAATATAGTTCTACAATGCAGATTCCACCTCATATTAAGAAGCACAGATCTGCTTGTGGCTATGGAGATAGCTTCTGTGTATGCAAATGCTGACATATATGACTAATGTAGACGCCCTCTCTTTTGAGAAAAAAAATTTAGCCTGAATTTTTTCAATGCAAATATAAGCATAAATAAAGATTTATGTAGAAATTGCAGATGGCTGAAAACAGAATGAATGTGTAAGAGGTCAGATGAGAACAAAAAAACAAATCCATGCTGAACGTTTGTCTCTGTGAAAACCTTAGTATTTCCATGGTTTTTCTTTGTTTGCTTTGTATTTTCATGTACTATTTATTATTTAGTATACTCCAGGCACTTAAGCATCTCATATGCTTTGTCTCATTTAATCCATATAACAGCCCCAGGAGGTAGATAACTAATTAATTTTAGTTTATGTTCTGAGTTTCTTATTAGCTTTCACGGACTCTAATCAGAATTTTGGGGTAAATTCTCAGATATATTTGCTAACATTTTAAGCCATAGTAAGCCTGGCTTCCTAATTACAAATGTTAATGTTAACTTGCTTTTATTTTTCATACAAACAAATGGATATTTGTGTATTTGCTATGCTGGACTGGTAGAATCGCTTACTAACATTAAATGCTGCTCATTGAAAACTTTGACGTTGACTCTTAATTATTTGAATATAGCCATTCTTTTTACTTCTTTTTCTGTTTGTGGTAAGCAGAGGAGTTGCAAAGAATCCCAAGAGTGAGCAATTGTGTCTGGCCTAGACTTAAAGCTTTTGAAGAAAATGCCAGGTGCCATGGGCCACAAGTAAGGCAACTGATTTAAGCCCAGTCTCAACTTCAAAGACCCATGGAGCGACTGCACGGTGTTGGGATAATACTAGGCTTAGGAGACTTCTTAGCTATAGATTACTAAGGCTCAGAGATAGCCAGTTGCACCATGACTGGAGTGAACGATGATCCCAGGGGCCCCTTCTTTACTTCCCAGGACTCTACATGGTGAGAAGCAGCACTCAAAGTCTCCTGCATCCTTCTCTTGATACTTTCTCTGGATTTTATCAGGAATTGTTGTTCCTTTTGTTGAAAACCTCTCTCTCAACAAACCTTGAAGAAAGAAATACTCCATAAATGTTACTGTATTGGGATATTCTAAAACACAAGCTTAACTCTTCATTTAAAAAATAGATTGCTAGATTTAAAAGAATAAACATACTTTTCAATGTTTGCAGTCAGTGGTTCTTCTAATGTTTACACTTAATTATCAGATTGCATAGTGTAGGTTGTGCAGGTTCAAATTTACATACATGCACTTTACAGGGTAAAAGATGATTTACACTGGGAACTTTTTCTTTCTCCTCAATGTAACTATTTATGTACTGCTTAATTTAAAGATTATATTTGGAGATATTGCAATAGATTGGGATGCTGTATTTTACTCAGTTTCCATTTAGTGTCAGGATGCTTGCATTCTATAAAATGTATTTCAAGACTCCCTAAAAAGGCAAAATAGACACTCTTTAAGCAGTTTACAAGATACAGATCTTTATCTCTTACAAAGGAAAGGAAACAAGAAAGCTGTAAATAATAAGTTCTGAATAGGAATGACATAAACTGCCTAATCAATGTCTTCCAGAACAGGCAAGTGACACCTCTTTGTTTTTTGCAAATAAAAACCTTCTTACCATCACAGTATAAACCATTATCTCTGCAGGCAAGGTATATTTAGAAATGTACAAAATGTACATTTCCTGCCAGCCTCTAGATCAGTAGGTGGAGATCTAAAGTCATGCAAATATTACAGTAAATGCAGGCAACCAATTTCTAATTATTCCATATCAGCAGATTTGTGAGGAATATAATTTATTAAAAAAGAACAGTTTATGATCAGCAGACCTTGGTTATGACTGTTTAGGAATTCAGTGCATTTTGATCTAATCACAAAATCAAAATATTCATGAAACACAATGATATCTCCCCAAAGCAGCCGGGCAGCCATTAATTTTGAAATTCGGGTAATTTATTAACACTTATCTGAAGCTGTAAAAGCTTACCTCTGTGTTTGTAATACGGAGAAAAGTGAAAGCAGTTTTAAAACTGATTCCTAATGATTTATAATGGTTTGCTGTAATTTGAGCCAGAAATTCAATTAAAATGTATGTCTAGTTTTGTTTCAAGATCTTTAGTTAAAAATTCTATTAAAATTCTATTTCCTTCTCGCATTAAATGTATCTGTTATCTGCATATACAAGAAATATAAGAAAATTCTATCATTTATTCCCCAGTCTCCATAAATGCTTTAAAAAAGCATTCATTTTTATTTCATAATTCTGCTAAGGTAGTATGTGGAATTTATATACGGTAGAAGAAGAATTACTGTATATGCCATTTTCTCAGTAAGGAAAGAAATCTAACACTGAATACTTTAGGGACAAGTCAAGTAATATTTGCCACTTTATCAAACAAGGGGAAAACAAATAAAATAAAACAGACATTTGGTTCCAAATTATTAATCTAATGGGATGTCTCTGAGGTTTAGAAAAACACATAATCTTCCAGAGAAAGGAGCGAAAGCCTGGATGAGGTGTGGGGAGACAGATGTTCAACTTCCCTGAAACGCATACACATGAAACAAACTTTGAAGGAATTGTCTTCAGGCATGAGATACTTCAGATTTTTTTTTTAAAACACAATAAGCTTGGTAGTTACTTGAAGGAGAGGCTGATTGGTTCCTGCTCTTTGTTTTCTGCAGTTTTCTTGAACTACATTAAGTCTTGCTATAATTATCAAGTGCAAACATTTAAAGAGCCGAGGGTTGCATCTTAATTTTTTTGGTTAACAAGAGTCTATGGGCAGAAACAGTAATGAAGCTAATAATGTATTGAACATTTTCTACCTATAGATACCTTGTGTACATTTAAAAACACTTTATCTCCTCAAAGTATATGTGTTAGATACAGAAATTATTATTTATATTTTACTGAAGCGGCAGAAGTGGCACGGAATTTCACAGAGCTGGTAAGTGGAGGGCCAAGGACGTCTGCAAGGGTTATGACTGATCTTCTTTTCAATTTGATCATACAGCAGGATGGAGGAGTGGACGGTGGCAACAGTCACTCCATAAAGCCCAGAATCATGCTGAAGCCAGTGAACGCTGGACTTCAAGAAAGCTTTCAAGAAAGAAGATTCAGTTAACAAATACTGGTAGAAACACCAGGGTCTCACTCTGTCACCAAGAGACTCTGTCACCCAGGCTGGAGTGCAGTGGCACGAGCACGGCTCACAGCAGCTTTGATTTCCTGGGTTCAGAAGATCCTCCCGCCTCAACCTCCTAAGTAGTGTAGCTGGGACTACAGATGCGAGCCACCATGCCCGGCTAATTTTTTTATGTTTTGTAGAGACAGGCTCTCACTTATGTTGCCCAGGCTGGTCTCGAACTCTTGGGCTCAAGCAATTCTCCTGCCTCAGCCTCCCAAAGTGCTGGGATTATAGCGTGTGCTACCATGCCCGGCTATTTTACACTTTTTTAAAATATGAAAACCAAGTGTGTTTGAATGTCACTCTGAAGGTCTCTTGTGGGAATGAAATGAGATGAAATAAAGAGGTCATATTAAGGTCCTTCCTTTAGCCAAACCACACTGAGATTTCCAAGTGTTTAATTGCTGAGAGTTACTAATGGCCAGCGAGTTTCTGTTTTGCACTCCCAAGTGTGCTGGGGTCTGATATCATCAGGAGACTAGCTCCCCCTATGCATATGAAGGTACCTGCTATGGGATCATCAGAATCTGGGCAGAGTTTTGTTGGACTAGACTTGTTGATAAATGATTCAAGCTGGGGTGGACACCAGAGCTGCTGTGAAAGTGAATGTTGATAGAAGCAGATTCAGGGATGAGGTTGGTGGGGCAACTGTAAGACAGATGGGTATTCACTGATGAAGGAATTTCTTTGAGGCATTTATATGCTCCAATAAGTCATCTGCCAATAATGACTAGGTGGATATGAATGTGAAAGATCTTAACAACCTTATCTAAAGCAGTCTGCAAACTGGGATCTGTGGTCAGAGGGAGCAGTGGGTAAGAGATAAGAAAAATGGAAACTGAAGGATCAGGAGTGTAAACGAGGGAAGAGGAAGTTAGAGATGCAACACCGTGTGCTGATATTTCAGAATATTCTGACAGCAGCGCTCCTTTGGGTTGGCGAGGCCAGTACTTGACACCTGAGCGATTTTCTGTCATGGGTGGGCCCACCAACAGTCTCTGCACATGCTGCTGAAAAGTTTATGTTGGTCCATTGGTTGGGCTGGGTAACCAGAATGGCACGATGGCATAATCACAGTGTCTACATTCAGATCTTCCTAGTGTGTTTATATAGTTGACTACCTTTCTAGAATAGATCTTTCTGCATTCTCTGACTCTCAAGACCAGGTTTGGGAAGTCTTGAATTTTTAGAGTGTGATTCCAGATGCTGGATTAATTGTCCAATTATAGTCCTGATGAGGGGGAAGTTTTTGACTCCTTGTTAGAAAGTACCTCCTGTTAGGCAACACACTTGCCCCATTCTGGGCAGGAGAACAATTGATAGGGAGGCTCTAGAGGAACAATCATTTCTTATTATAGCATTCTGATAGCAGGCAGTAGCCAAACCATGTTGAACCTCTTAGGTTCACAATAGATAGTTACCTCTGAGCAGAAGCACAGCTACAGAGCCCTCTATAGTTTCCCTGATGTGGCCATGCCAAGATTGCATAATAAACAAAAATGGAGACTAGGGGATGAAGATTAAGAGCAAGACACAATTGTAGAAGAATTACAAACCAAAATAAGGGTTAGGAATGGATACAGGCAACACAGAGGTCTGTGAGACCACCCTGGCTTCCCATTCCTTTCTCTCCTCCGTTGTCTGTTAATTTAATAAAAACTTTGACGCAAAGAACATAGGGTTTTTCTGAGTATTTAGTTTTTTGTTTGTTTATAATAAATAATCTCTTGTAATTAAGTTTTTTCCCCTATAACCTTATAACAAGTGTACTTTTTCTGCAAGACAGATGGCATATGAAAGCAATATATCTGTGGAAGGGTGGGACTGACAGAAGTGTTACTTGGTGAGGGTTACATTCCCAAGGGTTATGTGGTCAAGATAAAAATCAAAAGATCTTGAAATAAGGTTACTGATGCTTAATAAATGTTAAATAATAATGCACGAAGAATGAGGATGGGAGATGAAACAATTTGATTCAATTTACAAACGTCTAATAGACATTAGGGTCCTGTGGTTATTCAAATGACATGAGAACGCTAACAAACATATTAAGAAACATTTAAAACTTTTTGAATTCAACTATAATGTGAAATGTGAGCCAACTTGCTAAAAAAATCAGAACAGTTTGTCTAGGGTTACTGTGACGACCACAAGAAAATGCATACATACTGTTTTGGCAGGTATTATTTGCTCACTTTTAAAGTTAACCAATTTTACTTCAAAGCAATCTTATTGTTCCTTTACCATCAAACTTCTTGAAAAGAATGTCTCAAAGTTTGTGATTTTACTTCTTCCAGGTTTAGTCTTTACTACACCATAATCTGATTTATGTTCCTTCTATGCTAGAGAAACAACTTCATTAAATTCTATAATGGCTTGTTTTTAGCTGTGATCTTTCTTGATTTCTTTAAGGTATGTCTTTCTGTTAACTGCTCACTGCTCACAACTCTTCTTTCTTTAAAGTTTTTAACAAACTCTCCTGTTTCTCCTTGATAAGCCTTCTTGATTCCTTCCCAGTCCATTTTGTTGTTTTCTAAGATTCTGTTCTTGATCCATCTCCAGGACCAAGACCCAGTTCCTTGAGTCAAGATTTTCCTAGAGTGCCATCCTATTCTAGTACAAATGAAGGGGCAGGTGGCTTCTCTATCATATTGTTGTGTTTTCTGCTCCAACAAATAGCAAGCCAATGGGCACTTCCCCCAGCTAAATATGCATATTTGTTTAATTACTTTCAGAATGTCTTCTCAATCTATTTGATAATTTAATAGAGAGTCACACTTACTGCATTATCAGAACCTAGTCTTCTATTCACAAACTACTTGTTTTGCTGAAGCCCAAGACTAGATATGGCTCTATCTGCATCATATTAGTGAATTACATAGTTTGGTATCCCCAAGTACTTTGGATTTTCTTATTGTGCTCCTTATAGTTTGCTGATTTTATGTTTTGTCCAAATTTTAAAATCATAAATAGTGTCAAGGTTTTACTGACTCATCCATCAGTCCGCCCATCCATTCATCGTCCACCTGTTCATTCTTTCATTCGTCCCTTCCTATAATAATTTTTTTTAACATTAAATTACTTTGTTTTGAAGTGGCAACCTGAGAAGAGGCTTAGTATGAGGGTACTCCATGAAACAGATGAGTATTCCTTGGTTTCACAATCTGAGGGGAATTTTGCCAGTAATTACTTTTTACTTTTCTTTGTGTGGTTTGGGACTTGTCCTGGCTCATAGGTGAATATATGTCTTGGTGGCCTTTGACATAAAGTCTTTTCCCATGTGCTTATTAACAATTTGATTTTATATTCATAAATTATTTATTCATGTTTCCTCCTCATGGGTTTATAGTATTACTTTATTGACTTATTACCATATAATAGAATATAGGTGTTAAGACCTTGTTATATTTGCTGCAAAAATTTTCTTTGTTATTTGCTTTTAGTTTTGGTAAAATTTGAGTCTTCTAACTTTCACATTTGATCACTATATTGGTCACTCTCTTTGTGAGTTTTTCCATCATTTTATAAAAGTCTTCCTCCCTCTTGGCAGTAGTAGGAAACTGCCAGGGGAGGGGAGATGGGATTGGCAGTTGAGGAAAACTGGTGGGGAGGTGGGGCATACCTCATCAACAAGGGTACCAGCATGATGAGCATTTGTATATCTCACCCTGAATTGTACCCCACATCCTTCATATAAAAATTTAAAAGTAAAAAAAAGTCTTCCTCCCTCAAAAGACATAAATAAACATTTGCTTACAATTTCTTGGCTTCTTTGTGTGTGCTATTCTTTTGTTCTATGTTTAATTTCTTAATCCAGCTGATATTTTAGTATGTTGTGTCAAGGGAAAATCTATTTTTTTTTTTACTTTTTCAAATTTTATTTTAAAGAAGTGGGATATAATTCAGGGTTAGGTAAACAAATGGTCATTGTGTAGGTAAAGTTTGGGCCTCACTTTGGTCCCTGCTTCATTTGGTTTGAAATCAGTTACCCTTATCGGTGAATTGATGAAGTGTGAAATCTATTGCTTTTTTTCTAAATACTTCTCAGTTGTTCTATTGCATTTAAAAATAATTTTAAATTACCTTCTGATCTTTGATATGCATTTTATACCATACTAAATTTTGGTATGTTCTTTGCTCTATTTCTGAGCTGTGTATTCTCTTCCATTACTTTACCTATCTAGTCTTATCACATCTTTAATCATTATAGTTTTATCATATATTGAGCTCTGGGAAGGCTACCGTCTTTTATTCAAAATTTCCTTTGCTACATATTACTGTTTGTTCTTACTTTGACAAATATTGGTGCAATTTATGGTGTTCTCTGGGTTTCTTATGTTTCAAGTTGCCCTGCAGAGAAATTTTCACTGGGCCTACTAGAAAGGCTTTGTCAACATATAAAGGTCTTATGAAAAGGTCCCTGGATGAAACAGAAAACACAGATTCTAGTTGTGACCTTGAACAAGTTACAATTTCTCTTAATACCATTTTTTTTTCATTTACAAAGTGAGAGCTTTGTTCTAAAGAATTTTAAAGCTTTCTTTCAACTCAGGCTTTTTACATACAGAGTTCTGATGTTAGAAATTTAAACCATTCATTTATTCATTTATCCTCTCATTAAGTTATGAGCACTTCTAAGAACAATGGTTGTAACAGTGATAGGAATGGGGCTGGGAGGAGGCAAGGAAGATAAACACACGTATAAAGTATTATTCCCATTTTCTAGTAATTTACAATATTATATTTGCTTATCTCTGACACTAGACTGTAAACTCTGGAAGGGCAGAGCCTGTGTCTTGTTTCTTGTGCTTGACAAATACTAAGCACACATAAAGATGATTTGTTGAGTGAACAAACACTGACTCCTACAAATTGGAAGAACAAATTTTTAGGGCCTTCCAAAGGCAACAATTCTGTAGACTTCTTTTTCTGTCATTGTCTATGACCTCCTCCTGTTTTAATCAGCCAACTCAGTTTTATCTTTAACTGTACCCTCTTGGGTCCAGCTCTAGCAACTCAAGATGAGAAGCTGGAGACACAGTGAATTAAAGACAGACTCTTGCCAGTACCATGGTAAAATCTAGTTCTTGAAGTAATGGAAATGGGAATGAGGAGGGCTTAACCCATTCACCACCCAGGATTTCCAGAAATTGTCCAAGGGAAAATCCTACTTTCTATTTCTAATCTTCCTTTGCTTTAATCTTATCTCTGGTTACTCGGTATTATTTCTTCAAGCATGTGATTTCTTGGAGTTGGTATTCATACTTGATGGATCTTATTAAAACCTCAGTTTTCCCTAACTGACCGTGAAACACTGCCATTCTGGCTGTGGATATCCGAAGCCTGACTTGTGTAGAAACTTATTCCCAGTCAAATGCTACCCTAATTTTTAATCTCATCTACTCCATTGATACTCTCCTGAATCAGTTCCACCACCTCTGTGAAGAATTGACTATTCAAATTACTGAGTAGCGTCAGAAAAACCTCCAAACTGAAGAGAAGGTATTGCGACTTGGGAGCTTATGGATTTTTTCCCAATGTTTTAATCATGGTTGAGTACACAAAGCATAAAGTTTATCACCTTAACCATTTTTAAGGGTACAGTTTAAAGTATTAAGTGCATTCATACTGTTGTGCAGTCAGCATCAGCATTCAGCTTCAGAATTCTTTCATCTTGCGAGACTGAAACTCTGTACTTATTAAATAGTAGCTCCCTATTCTCCTTTCCCCAATCCCCAGGCAATCCTTGTTCTATTTTCTATCTATGATTTTGTCTACTCTAAGAACCACCGATAAATGGAACCATATAGGATCAGGCTTTTTGTGACTGGTTTATTTCACTTAGCCTGATATCCTCGAAGTCCATCCATGTTGTTTGTTGCATATGTCAGAATTAAGGCTGAATAATATTTCATCATATGTATATACCAATTTGTGTATTCATTCATCCATTAATAAACACTTGGGTTGCTTCTGTTTTGGCTTGTGAATAATGCTTCTATGATCCTGTGTGTACAAATTTGTCTTCAAGACTGCATTTTCAATTCTTTTGGATATATGCCCAGAAGTAGAATTGCTGGATCATATGGTAATTCTATTTTCAACTTTTTAGGGAACCACGATACTATTTCCACAGAGGCTATACCATTTTACATTCTTACTAACAGTGCTCAAGTGTTCTAATTTCTCTATATCTTTGTCAACACTTGTTATTGTGTGTGTGTGTGTGATAGTTGCCATTCTAACTGGTGCGAAGTGGTAGCTCATTGCAGTCATGATTTGCATTTCCCTAATGATTCATAATTTTGAGCATTTTTTTCATTTGTTTATTGACCATTTGTATGTCTTCTTTGAGGAAATTATATTTAAGTACTTTGCCAACTGGAGCCTGGGATTGTAAAACTTGCATCAAATATTTTTTCAAGTTTTCTAGAATATAACAGTTGATTTTGACAGCATCTGTGAAACCTTTCCTGACTTCCTTACATCAATTAGTTGATTCCTTTTTTCTATTAAACTCTTATATAACCTCTTAAAGTATTTATTTCAGTACATTGTAATTGTCTTATTAATAAATGTGTTCCCTCCATTTACACATAAGGTCAATGACCATGTTTTATTAATCTTTACACACAAAATACTTGTTACTATCTCTGGCACATAGTAGGTGCTCACTGAATTTCTGTTGAATGAATAAATCGATATATTCATTATCTGCCTTAAAAATAAGATGTCTATGTAGACAACTGTATATTTAGATAATGACTTCTTAGGAAATCAACAAATAATGTCTATTAAGGTCACAAGCATTGTTATTCTTTATTACTAAAAGTCAGTGGTGATTTTCAACTCTGGATGAACATTAAAATCGTCATAATTTCTGAGTTTAGCCTCAGAAATACCAGGCAAGCTTTGGGCAATGTGTTTTTTTTTTTTCACAGCTCCCAAGGTAATTCTAAAGTGTGACTGGGGTTGAGAACCATGAACAATCACTGAAAACTGGGATCACAAAGTATTTTGCTCTCTTCCAGTGTTATGGGACTGAGCCATACTAGTGTTACATTATAGGGGATAGCTAACACGTGCATGAAAATTAGTTTGTAGTTCCACTCATTTTCTTCTTCTTCTCCTTTCTTTTTTTTTTAGTACTACTCATTTTTAAAGTGTTTTAGAAATAATCCAATACGTCCTCTCTATACCTTGCATTCTATAATTAATCATATTGCAATCTAGGTAATAGTCCAACAGTCAGGAGGGTGTTCTTTTTTTTTTAATTTAAGAGACATAAGTCCATGTATTATTAATCCAAACATTTTGAATCCATGGAATCAGGTAAGAAACATGGCATAACTTTATGTCTGAGCTATTTCTATGTGGAATGTTATCAAAGTTTTCGAGGAAATGTTGGTAACCTCTTTGCACTGGTAGATATGGATGTTATAATTACTTGTGACTTTGCTTCTTTTATTGTCTCTGGCTCTAGCCTTGGCATTCTTTTAATGTGCATTTCTGTAAAAATTAGAAAAGCAAGAGTTAAGATGTAGAACTTATGTGTCTGGTCACAGCTGTTCAGAGCAATTCAGTGTGTCAAGCTGAGGTCAAATGAATGGGGAATGTCATTACTAAATGGTAACATTTTCTGAGGGCTTTCAAAAAAATCAAGTCTTTTAAAAATCTGCATTTATTTTATCTTTTTTTCAAGGTGATAGGTTGCACTTCTAGTTCTTGTCAGATATTTGTACGTTAAAATGACTCTAAATTTAACTACTTCAAAAATCAACTTTACAAGCAATTTTTCAGACAGCACCAGTGGAATGCATACAGTTTTAATTGAGACACATATTCTTTTTAAATTCGGTAAGATATACCAGTTTATTTGCAATAATAATATGACGTTCGCCAGTACACTATAACCTTTTGATAAATTAACAAAGACACCGAGGATTAGGCTGTATTTCAAAATTACATGACCTAAATTATAGGTATCAATTCAGCTTTCTCTTGGCTTGTTAGATTTAAAGTGCTATCATACTTAGAAGTTTGAGATATTCTTATGCTAGTTTGGAAACTAACAAAAAGAACAACACACCTGTGTATCTGTGCTGTATGTTATAATAATACATTGATAAATAGGGGGTTTTGGCCATAAAACACATTACGTGTATGTCAAACCAATGATGTAGCATTTATGGTTTGCAAAAATGGATCGAGGGCAAAACTGGGTTATTGAGGCAACATTTCAGCATAGGCCACCCTATTAAAGCTGTAAGAAACTGCATCACATAGTGAACAAGGAAAAAGTAGATGTCTTCACCTTGTAATTATCTATGGAATCAAGGTGAGCAGAAATATAGCTAAATATATAATAGATAATCTAAAATATTACTTTTAATTGGCATAGCAGATCCTGTCAGGGACCCATGCATATCCTATGGATCTTCTCATTTCTGTGCACTCATGTTAATTTTCAAGTGCCAACATCTCCAACTTTTTGCCTGAGAACTTTTCCCTAAGCAATGGAAGTCTGTTCAGTTCACCTGAAGACCAAGCCAGAAAGGTCAAGGAATTATCTCTTTTTAAACACAGCCCTCTCAACCAATGACATATGGGAATCCATGGATAAACAACCCCAGCTCCCTCTAGATACAGTCAAAAGTTCTACAAGTGGAAGAACTCTGAAGTATGTGATCATTGCATCTCCCAGACTTCCCCACCAGTTGAATTATCTCCAAATGCCCAGAGAGACAACTGACTTAACACACCCTTTCTTGTCTCATTGCTTTATTAGCACTATGTCCACCTCTGTGTTACTTTTCCATTCTTCCACCAGTACTTCCCACACCTCTCAACTTGCAAACAAGTTCTGGTCATAGGGCCTACTTCTGGGGGAACTCCAACTATGATAATTGACAATGATATGTGCTTTTAACTTTCATTTTTAAAATGGAAGTTTATGAAAATATGCCTAAAACTTTTGCAAAAGAATACCCCAAAGAACTCTATGGCTTTGGCTTTGAGCCACTCACAGCATCCTCCTGAGACTCAATTTCTTTATAAAATTAACAAATGGAGTAAATAACTTCATTCTAAGATTCTATTATTTTAAGAACTCAATTAGGATTTCCTTGCCCTCATCCTAGCCCTGTTTTAGCAATTTACTGCTGGGTATTACTTGTTTCTGTTGCTGAAGACCATTCTCTGGCAGTTTAATTTAATTTAATTTTCTTGTCAAAATCTCATTCTGTTGCCTGGGCTAGAGGGCAGTGGCATGATCACAGTTCACCATAGCCTCAAACTCCTGAGCTAAGGTGATCCTTTCTCTTTAGCCTCCCAAGTAGCTGGGACTACAGGTACACGCCACCATGCCTAGTTAATATTTTTATTTTTCTGTAGAGGAGGCCAGGTTTGGTCTCGAACTCCTAGGGTTCAAGCAGTCCTCCCTCCTCGGCTTCCCAAAGTGCTGGGATTACAGGTGTGAACCACCACGCCCAGCTGGTTCTCTTGACCAATGCAAGCAGAGTTCCAAAAAGTCTTTCTGCTGTATGCATTCCTTAGGTACCCAATTCTCACTTGTGTGTATCATCAGCTCAGACTCTGGATATCATTCCTCCTACTGCCTTCCTCTACTCTGAGGTTGACAGTCAAAACCTCACCTACAGCTGCAACCAGGCTTCCTGCAGAAACTCTCACTTTCTTTTCCTTCCCTCCCAGGTGTGTTCTGTCTTGATGCAGTTGAATTTGCCTCTCTGTGGGACTCCCACAGTTGGTCCCTGCATGAGGCATGAGTACTTGCTCCTCTATCTGATTTCATTTGTACAGTTCAGTATGAAAGAGATTTCATACTATCCTGAATAGATATGTATAGCATGACAGGCTGATTCCATAGCTGAAGTTGGGGCCCTTTCACATGGTTTAAATACTTGTAAGACCTGTCAGCTTCTCTCATTTTCAGGGAGATGGAGGTAAAGACAAAAAGAAATGTGAAGTAAATGGGGGAAAGTATGCACTTTAAATTTTTATTTTTAAAATCGCAAACATGGTGCTGATTTTCCATGGCTTGGCTGGTCTGGGTGTGGCTGCCTTGGGTTTCCTGAGCACCTGCGGCTCTGCAGTCTGTCCTCCTGGCAGAGAGAAATGCATCTAGATTCTGGGTATATTTTTTCTTTTGCTTGCAGCTATTCTTAGATGGAATTGACACAGGAATAGAGAGTGTACTATGATGAGAGCTTTATTGGATCAACATGGCATCACTGGTGCTCAGAAGGGGCTTCCTGGAGAAGCGCTGTCACTCATTTTGTTTTTTTGGATGGTTTATCTCAGTTTATTGGAGGTTTGACATTTAGAGTCTCAGAATCATAGTAATTCCAGTAGGTATCTCACCATCCAAATGAATGAGAACAGATGTATGAATGTATGTGGACGTGATAAGATCCATGGTTAAGCTCTAAAGCACTGAAATAGGACCCTGAATGCAGAAGCCCTTTGAGAACCAGATCTCCAACAGTCAAATAAAGAGAAGTTCCCATCCCCTGCCTTAGGAGTGAATTTTAAGAATGACAGTGATATTCAAATCCAACAGAGCTTCCAGCATAGGAATGGTGATCATACTCATATCTACTAGAGCCTGGGGTAATTTTATGGGTTTTCAAGTCTCTTTATACACATTGATTCTGAGCTAGGCTAAAGTTGGTTGTCCTGTTACCTTGAACTGCAGAGGTGTCCCAGATTAGCAGGTCATTTTTAAGCTCTTAAATGTTCCAAGTTCAAATCTGATCACGGGAATATTGGAGTGGTTAAAGAAGAAACAATTCAAAACACACACAAGTGATCTAGACTTTTCCCTAGATTAGAACAAGGACTGGGGGTGTCTAGAACTATCCTGTCTCCTGATAGTTCTCTGCAAATCATTGTGGCTTGGTTTTAGGCAGTTCCAGATAGATGTGACTTCAAAAAGTCATTTATAATACATCTTGTGTTAGTATAGTGTTTTTCCTTCACTAGATCTGCAGTCCCTTGTTGGAAGACTCTTCATTTTTCTTATTTTGAAATCTTTATACAGCCTTAGTGTGTCAAGTACAATAATTCTCATCAAGTCTACTTCCTACATTCCTTGTCCCCATGAAGTTGGGTGGGTCATCTGAGTAGTTCTGCCAGTGAAATACTTGTCAGTGCTAAGCTGAGGCAGCAACCAACCCATTAAAAATCTTGTGGTTTCTCTCTCTTTTGTTTTAGAAGATCACAGTGTCCCAGATGGTGGAACCTCTCTGTCAGTCTATGTTCGTGAGTAATGGTGTGAAACGTGAACCTATCATGACTCACAATGAGCATGTAAACATGCAAGAAGTATACTTTTGTTGTATCAGTTTACTGAGATTTTAGGGTTATTTGTTACCCCAATAAAATCAGACTATTGGAAATAGGTATCTGAAATATTGTGCTGCAGAACAAAACAATACAAAAATATGCCACTTTGGTTTAATGATCAGATCATGGGTAGTGGCTGAACAAACTGATATTAGGAAAGGAAAAGTGAAGATTGTAGAATGCTGGCTCCTCCAAACATCACCAAAAACAAACTATTCATTCCTAAGACAGCAGAGTGTATTGTGTACCCCAGTAAGGGCAGTAAGGGTAAACACTGCAATCTTGACAGAGCCCCTGTCAAGGGTCATGATATAAGGGTGGGATTGGTGGACACAATGAAATGTAAATGGACGTGATGATAGATGGTTCCTCTGCTATAGCAAGTGTATGAATAAACAGGCTTTGCTAATTTGATCTCTAACTTGTTTTTGACAAAGCAGAATTTGAATAGGAAGGTGTTATTTTGAAAACTCTGCTCACAAAATCACACTTTTAAAATATAGATTTTAGAATGCAGTGGCTCAGAACACTTTCACAGCAATCCCTACATGAGGTTCTGGCATAAAGCATCATCATCGTTCTCAAGCAGACTTCTAGTGAGATCATTTAGCAGCTAGAAAATGATCTCTTGGTTTTATCAGTTGTCAAAACCACAGGGGACTATTGTAGGCTCTTATTTAATTATTATTATAGCCCAACAGGACTGCAGGGTAGGACTTTATTCTATTGTTTACTTTCCCTTGCTTGTCATCTCCACCTGGAGAAGTTCTTCTAGGCATAGATTTAGTGATTTAATGATATGTCTTTCTCAGCTCTCCCAAGCAGAATTAATTCAACCTCACTCTGTGCTCTCAGAACACTTTATCTTTCTAGATAGTGTTTCAACATGGCTGGCTTTTTGTTAACAGTTATTTGTGTCTATGTCTCCCTTGTGTCTTCTTGAGTCTCCATGCATGGACTGAAGCTCCCTAATGTCAAATGATATGAGTCATAAGTTGGAATAATTAATCTGTTTAATAAACTTTTTTCCAACAGACTTAGGTGAATAAATCTCTCTTGTGCACTTGTTCAGTGAAAGACACTTTACGACGTGTATTATCAGGATGAGATAGGTTCTAGTGCTGTAACAACAACCTCCCCAAATTTCTATGGTTTGACTCACATGAGTTTATATCTCACTCATGCTATGTGTTGTACAAAATAGATCAGCATAAATCTCTACCATCAGTAGCTAAGGACACAGGATGACAGAGAACTTGACATATGAAATATTGTTGGTAGCTGTCACAGAGGAAGAAAATCTGAATCATGCATGAACTTTATACTACCTCAGCTCAAACAGCTCATGTAGGGATCACTGTTAAGGTGTTTTGAAGCCACTGGATTCTAAAATCTATATTTTTGAAACACTATTCAATGAGCAGGGTTTTTAAACAACACATTTATATTCAAGTTATACTGTGTCAAAACCAGAACAAAGTTAGAAATCAAATTAGCAAAGGCTATATTCATCCTCTTGCTGTGGCAAGGAAAGCATCTCCTGTCACTTTTGCTTCTGCAGGATTTGAGGAGGATTTGAAAGAAAATCGAGTTTTATAGAGTAAAAAGAATGCAACCTATTAAGGTGGGATTTTTTGGAAGGAGCGTGGGGAAGTTTTGTGATTGACCTTTTAAGTATATTTGGTTGTCCTTGTTGGATTGCAAGGGAGCAGGAAGTTGGAGGAGATATACAGAAAGAAAGAGGCTATTCAATCTGTGGCTGGTGATTTCCTAAAACTAGTGGGGTCGACTGAGTATTCTTTACGGTTAAATTGTTAGAATTTGAGTCATAGTCCTAAGGTGGGAGTGATGGTGGTGGTAGATAATTTCTCAACAAATTATAAAGCACCGAGTTGTTGTATTCTTGCCTAGTGTGGCATATTGTGAGGGCTTGGACCAGTCAGCAAACCTTTTGCCCACATTTCCTTCATGCAGTGAAGATGGTGTTTTGGGTGATGTCTAAATTCTCTTCAAATTCTTCCAAGTCTAGCATCCCATGATAATGCTGGCCACAAACTAATTTAATTCACTGTGTTTATCAGTGGCTAATCGAGATGGATGGCTATTCATCTCGTAGGGTGGTAACAGGAAGCACTCATTCATGTTCATCAGAAGCCTTTTGAACAAATCCATCTATTGAGTTACAAAACTCTATAATATACAGCCATTTCCTGTTATTTAACTGTGACAGCTTTTAGGGGGCTCTCCTTCCTAGCATGTGCGTCTGTGGCTCAAGAGACTGATGGAGGTGAGCCCTTTTCTTTGTATGTTCCTGGAGTAAAGGCTCTTCTCAGATTATGGATACATCTTTGCCTCCCAGAACCTAAGGCCATTCCTGACCCTGCCACTTAGATGTGCAGTCAGCTGGAAACCTTTATTCAAAGGAGCTGCTCCGGGCTTAGCTGCTGCCAGGCTGATGCCACTTGCCCAGCTGCCCACATCCATGCCCCAAAGTTGGAATCTATGCCCTGGAACAACCTGAATCCTTTGCTGCATATGGTTTCTCCACTTCAGCTCACCCAAGTATTGCAGCAGAGTTCACCTCAAGGG
Organism: Carlito syrichta; assembly: GCF_000164805.1. Classification (NCBI taxonomy): domain Eukaryota; kingdom Metazoa; phylum Chordata; class Mammalia; order Primates; family Tarsiidae; genus Carlito; species Carlito syrichta. Next base: position 229,828 of record NW_007247405.1, read on the forward strand.
CAGAAAGTACTGTCATGAGTTTAGAAATTGTACAGCAGCCCTCTTTTCATGTAAATTATAAATAATGGATGCTCAACAATAATTTGAGGACGTATTTGTCAATGGCTAGTGTTTTGCTAATGTTTGTCTGTAATGCACACAGCAGGAATTCTTTACCCTTCCATTGGGAAGGATGATCCTTCCCTAGTTCAAGCAACACATTTAAACCTGGCAAAGTCTAAAAATTCCTAATATTTACTCAGTTCTTACTATGTGCTAGGCACCATGTCAAGATTTTACGTGCACAATGAATCATTTAATCATCGAAATCACTTGGGTTGAGAGGTTGATACTATTTATAGTATCATTTTACAGATGAGAAAAATGAGGATTCAGAAGATTAGAGTAGTTTTCTTGGGGTCCTAAGTAGAATAATTACATATTCTAGTAATATCATTAGAGTTGCTGAATACTCAGGCTTTCTATTTTCAATTAATTAATTTTTTTTTTTTTTTTGCTGTGACTGTAAATTTTCATTATGGAAAAAATTTAATGGATTTTAAGCATATCAGTCTTTTGTCACTTTTAAAATAACATCACAGTGATACTACAGGGGCTTAGTTCTTGTGAGTGGCTTACCCAGATTTGTCATTGGTTGGTACGGTGATCTACGTGTATCTACCATAAGGAGGCTCAAGTTGAGTTACCCCAGGAAGAAGAAAGAAATATGTTCTTCATTTTATACATGGCAGTGGTCATGGTAGATGCCATGTTTCCTGGTGAAAAATGGTCATGCTTAGATGTTGCACCTGTGCTCTGGCAAAAGTTGTATATTAAAAAAAATTATTTCAATGAATAAAAAAAGTTACTAATTTATGTGGATCCTGGGAGAAACTGTGGGGAAAGGTATCATATCACCTCTCTTCCTCTCTCTGATTGTCCATCTGTAAAATGGGGACTATGAATAACCTTCAAGAAAATGCTTGCTGAACATTCTGGAATGTACTGTGTAGAAGACAAATATGACTCACTTTCGTATATGGCCTTTCCCCAGAGAGTTAAGGTTGGGCAACAATGTCCCTGAATCTTTGCTGGCACGGGCTTGATGAGGGTTTATGAAGTGCTAATAATCATGTTGTATAGTACTTGGTAGGCACTTGCATTTGGTTTGAATCTTGATGAAGAAGTGTTTTTTAAAAAAATTAATTCTCCCTATTTTCTTGGCATATTATTTTGAACAGCAGCAATGCAATCTGTTGTTTGTTTAGAAAAGATGGCAGAAGCATGTATGTTGTGTGTGTGCGTATTTGTTTGCTGTGGAGAGACGTACTTATATAAGATCTGTTCAGTCAGAGAAATTCTGCAACATAGAGGTGCCTGAGATGTGAGAAGAGATTGAAATTTAGAATGACTTAGTTAAAGCTATACTTCTATGGTGGCACCTAGCAGAAAAAATCCACTCTTCAACCTCCCTCCTCAGTGTAGGCATATGCACACATGCACATACACACACACACACACACACACACACACACACACACACACACACACACACACGGACACTCACACTACAAAAGGGGATTTTGTCTCATGGTCTTCTCACAGTAGAATTCTTCTGCCTTGGCTACAGCAGCCCTATCTTCTCTTCCTCCACCACTCCTGTCTCTTTTCACCTTGGAGACTGGGCTTTGCTGGAGAGCAGAGGAAGCCTCTGAGCTAGTGGAAGAATCGCCATGGCAACATGGCACTGGGTTCTGCCCCCACTGGTCTCAGCTATGCTTGGCTTTTGGTCTTAGCCCAGGTGAAGCAGTGTGAAGGTCTTCCTCATCTCTCATCTTCCATGGCCCAATCAGTTTGACTTCGAGATACCTTTCCTCCACAAGTATACCCCATCCCTGGCCTCGGCACACCTCTGAGCGCTGAATTTTCCTCTCTTCTGCACCAGGACAGAGATGCTGAGTGTCAGTTTATTCACATATTTCAAATAACAAGCCGGCCTTAACCAAGGTTCGCTTGGCAGCTGCCTACTATTGTGATTCAGAGCTCCTGGGAAGAGCTGTCTATGAATAAATACACCACTCAGAGGAGGAAGGGATGCTTGGATACAAAGAGTGGCAGTTTTAGGAGAGTGAAGCAAGTGCTTGTCTTTCAGTCCAGAGATTGGGCTTCGAATCTATTTTCCATAAACAGCATAAAGTTGGACTATGTGCATGTATGTCTTCTAACCAATAACTGAACTACAGGCATTGCAACAATATGAACAAATCCTAGTTATGGGATACCGAGCATGAGAAACAAGCGCCAAAAGACTACCCATTTCATTATAAAATTAAAACTAAACAACATTGTTTAAGCATACCTATATTGTGATTTTAAAAAGTGTGTATGTGTGTGAGTGTGTGTGTATGTGTGAAAGAACCATAAACATTTTGGCTACCATGGAAGAAAATAAGTGGATAGGGGAGATGGATGTAAGTTACTGTCAATGTCGAGTGCTTGAGTTGAGTAGTGAGTTTGTAAGTACTCATTATTTTATTTAAACTACTTAATCAATTAAAATAAGGAGGACCATGGCAGATCCTGAAGCAAAGATTATAGTCAGTCCAATTCCATATATTTGAGAACCACAAGACTAAAACCAAAACAAACCAACAAAACATTTCTTAACTATCGATGCTAATACAAGTTACTCATGCTTTCTTGAACCTTAGTTACCTAACTTGCAAAATGAAGGATTTCAGCTAAATTGTCTCACAGATCTGTTTTAGGTAGAATAGCAAAATGAATGAGAGAGAAGACTCTGGAGCCACATTGCTTGGGGTTAGAATCTCAACTGTGCCCCCTAAGTCAAGGCAACAAAACATCATAGTGTAGCACTACTTGTGAACTTATCAATATCATAGATGACTTTATGTCCTATTAAAATTTTCAGGTACCTCAAATATTATTTGCAGCCATAATTACTTCCAAATTATGATAGTTAGTAGACTTGCTTCTAGATCTTATTGTTAAATTAATTGAAAATCACATGCATTGCCATATTATACATTTGTTATTTTGAAAACTGTATTTTAATATACTTGATTTCCTTTATAACTCTATTTTTCTGAGGCAGGTTCCATAGGTTTCCCTGGGGAGCCAAAGTTGTTGGTAACTCAAAAAGGGTACACAACTTTTATAGAAAACTCAAATTTCTCAAAACACACACAGAGAAACATAGAATTTTGTTAATGGATAGAAAAGCAGGAGTGGTGTGAGAAAACTTGAATGTTTCCTCCCCACGATTCCCAATAAATTGTATTTTTGGTGTTTGTCTTTCCTCTTGATAGGTGATCTGCATTAATTTCTTTGAAGATGAATACCAGGATGGTATTTTTGACACATTAAATACATGGAGAAGACATGCATTCATTACCTTTTTAGTTAAACTGTGTCCACAAAGGAAAATAATTCGTTTGAAAATGATTTAAACATGATAAAATATTTCATTCAAGTTCTACATTATTTGTGAGAACTCTTAAGGACATTTCAGGACCTGGAGGTCTTTGGGTTGTTTCTTCCAATCTGAAAAATAAGGGTGAGACAAAGTGCAAAAGGATACACTTGCAGCATGTCTTACAAAACACACTCTCTAAGAAAATTGACATATATGGCCTTGTGTGCTGCAATCCAGCTAGAGAGGAATCTGTATGATTTATGCTTATGTTTTCTTATTTACTGACTTCTCCCCGGGGGCTTTGAACCCCAATTAGTTCTTATGAAATTATTCATTTCTATGTAAGATTTTAGTATATGTGTGTAGCAGATGTGCTAGACACTAATTTGAGCCACATACCTAGCAGTCCAGGAGGAATTCATCAAAAGCCAATTTAAATGAAGGCTCGAGGAGTTTTATGAAAAGAACTCATCACAAGTGAAGAGGAAATCAAGATAGTTTATGAACTTGATCCCAAGACATTGTCATAGGGGTATCATTTTTTCTTTCCTTTTGTTTTTTTAAACAGAGAACCAACTATATCTTTCAGATTGTTCTTTGTCAATCTGGAACTTGAGCAGACCTCACAGGTGGTAAATATAACAGAGCTGGGTTATTAAATAATCTCTGTAACTTTCTTGGAGCTACTTCTCAGCCTTTGTAGTAAATCTAACAAGTGGTGCAACTTTTGGTTGTCTCAACCTCTATCCTTTTCTTACCATATAGCATTCCTGTTGTGCACAGCAATAAATTCTGCCTCAACTTTCTGAATAAATTTACATCATTTCATTCCCCAGACTTAAGAACTGGCTTCCAGGATGGGCACAGGACAAAAACTGATTTAGTCAAAGTGAAGTTTTAAACTTGCATTTGATGGTAGGGTAAGAAAAGTCCTATCCCTTAAAAGAGTAAAGTGTGGATTTAATGCCTGGATATGATGAGACCATTTTGCTCCATGTGGGAAGCCAGCCCAGAGACAAGACTGACCATGAAAGAAGGCAGAGAGACAATGTGTTTGTGTAGAAACAGAGCTAGAACAATGACCAAAATAGGCCTGAAGTTGTTCTACTTCTGAATTTTTCTGGTATATAAGCAATACTATGCTTTTATTTAAACCACTTTTGTTTATTTATTTTTGTTACTGGAAGCTAAAAGTATTGCTTATTTTGGCCACATAATTGTGGTAACTATTAGGGTATATTAAATTCCAGTAGAGAAGTGGAGGAAGAGGCAAAGAAGAGAACCACAATCATCTGGACTCCTAGACATACAGCCCTCGTGAAAGATTGTTCATAAGATAATATTACTACTCTCCCAATTTTACAGATTAATACACAGCTGCATCAAGAAGTGTGCTGGTAAGTTTCATGGTCTCATAGGAATTATTATGTAAATTAAGAATAGAAACCCCATTTTTTGATTCTGTTCCCAACTCACGCAGAGAGCACTGATTATTGTGGACTTTTAAGTACTTATTTGAAGTTTTAAGACCTGGAGGCATTTTACTAAACTCTTTCAGATTTGGGACATGTATGTGACTTAGGTCCCCCTGAAATTCACTCACAAAGAAAAACTAGCTGATCTCGCGTTGACTGTCTTTTATTGTCATTAGATGAAGATGACAGGGTATAAATTAGTGAAATCACTTCAATCCCCAATAGGAATATTGTACTCATGCTCCAGCTAATGGAATTTATCTGACTAGCAGGGAGGTTAGGCTGTAATAATAGCAATTGTTTATTGAGCAAGATCCTTGTATTAGACGTGTTAAGTGCTTTACATGCATTATCTCATTTAATCTTGACAAAACTTCAGAGGTTGTCACCATTATGCTATTTTTTTTTAATACATAGTAACATTAGAAATGTCGCAGGAATGTGACCTGGGGTGTTGTTGAGAGGTTTATGGGGTTAATAATCTCAGACCACTCTGTGGCATTAATACATTATCATTCAGCACAATAGAAACCATCATGATCCCACTCAGGATGCAAACAGGTCCCTCTAACATGGTTTTGTGTCATTCATGAACTGAAAATTGTTATTTTAGATGCTGAAACGCATCTTTTTCTGAAATCTTCAGACTGGGTCCTTCTGAGTTTGAATAACATCGCAATTTTTGAAAATTTGCTTTTGGTATAGGAAATAAAATTAATTTTTCAAAATACACTGTTATTTTTTATTTGAAAGTAATTTGATTGAATGCTTCATGCTCCATTGGTTGACAACTATATATTAAGGGGCTATAAGAAGAGAGAGGCATTGCATTTCTGAATCATGGTGATGAAGAATCAATTTTTGTAACTGTATATCATTACATTTTTATTTTAATGTTGAAATAATGGTTTTATAGTTCTTCTGAGGTATTTTAGAGAAGGTTGATTATTCAGACCTCTTCATCAGAATAAATATGTGTCTTTTATAAACATGCTTCTAAAGTATTTAAAACACACAATCATATGTCTTATAATGACTTAAAAACATATTTCTTGAAGGTGAATGATATTTCTGACTGGAGTTGTTTAGACAATTAAAAATAAATTCCTCTGGAGGAAAATTAACCAAGGAAGAGATTTGAAGTATTTTAGGATAAAAGTGATTAAGATGTTGTCAATTCTAGAGCTACTGGGCACTAGTACATTCCTGGATTGTAAAATGTTGGCTGGGAAAAGTTTTAAACAAGAAGTTTGTTTTTTCCTTAAGACATTTCTTAACTTGAGGCTGATGAGGCTGAGTATTAGGTATCACTCCCTCCCTCTTATTTTCTTCTTGGGATATGTGGACCCGTAAACATTTTTCTTCTTTATGGAGATTCCTTTACTTTACATTTAAACTCTGCAAAACTGTTCTTCATTCTTTCTTGGTTTACTATTTAAAACCCAGTTCCAGTTATTATTCCCCATAAGTTTACCAGGCTGCAACGTTGCACCTTGCCAGTAGGTTTCACCATCTCACACATGATTCACAAAATTCTCAAGTTCAAGGTTTCAGGAAGAAATTAACTTCCTACTAATGTGATAAGGTTTTGTACACTTGAAAGCTTACCGTCAAATTTACTTAGAACAAGAGACTCTTTTTTCACCAGAATCTCTTGTTTATAATAGCTATATTAAGGAACAGTAAAAAGTGGACATTTTTCTAACAAGCAGAGTCAGATACAAACACATAATGAGCTTATCTTAGCACTCCTCTCAAAGTGAGGCAGCTCCTGCCAATCTGTGGAGCTTTAGAGACAGATAAATGAGAAGGCGAAGAGCATTGGCTTCCCTGCCTGCAGTATCTTTTTGTCTATCCGCGTAGAGATAGAGTTTCTTCTCATCACCTTCAAATCCCCTTTAAGCTCTACTCTTACTCATCTCTAAACTTGATCCAGATGCAGCTGTGGAAGGGTGGGGTACTTGTCTTCACTGAAAGCTAGACTTGGCTTGTCCTAGTTCTTGTCAAGGTGCTGCCCTCTCTACAATCCGTTTGCAGTAAAAGAGAAAATGTTTGCACTCTGCTTCCTGAAATCATGCTGGTAGAGTGACATTTTCAGGCAAAGACATGAAAATTGTGAAACGTGGATTGAAACGAATTCTTGAAATAAACCTGCATGCCCCCTTCACCTAATCAATGTGGTATTGAATACGTCAGTGATCAGTCAGATCTAGGGAAGGAATTAGACGAGTTGACCTGAAGGATCTTGCAGTACTGATTGTCTCTCAGTATAAAGACTGGAGGAGAATTGCCCCAGCACTGACACCCTTGCGGCATGTCTATTGGCTATGTCCTCTCTCATCTTTGCCTCCTGTATTCGATCCAGAACAAATCCTGTTTTGCATCTTAATCTTTTTACTTCTCTCAGTCTCTACCCTAGACCACATTTTTAACATCTCTTACTTCCCAACAACCTCTAACCTGTATTTCTGCTTCTCTCTGGTGGCCTTTCAATCTCTACTGCATAGTATGGCCATGGTAAAATGGTGGAAGTGAACTTCTAATCATGCTATTCTCTATAAACCTTTCCTGTTGATTTTAGGATCAAAACTCCCACTGTAAGCCAGATAACAAGCTGTAAATAGTCTGATTCTGTTTCGAGGTAACCACTGCTATACCTTTACCTAAAGCTGGGAGCAAGAATTTCCAGAATCCCCTTCCCTTCACCGTCCTGAGTTAGAAATTTCCAAGGAACTGATTTGAGATTTGAAAGGCAGAAGTGAAGGGGAAGCGATTAATCTCAGATGATCATTGGGTTTCACACATGGGGCTTTGCAACACACACACACACTCAGCAGTTTCACAGGCCTTTCTGCAAATTTCCAGTCTGTGGTTGCAGTGGACCTTGCAGTCTTTCCTGCAAATTCATCTCCCCATTTGCCCTCCAGAAGTCCAGGCTGAAAACATTGGTGACTGTTTCTCAAATTTTCCAGCTATATCCTTCTAAACTCACACATGTCTGCTTCTTCTTACATGCCTATAGTCTCTAATTCCTATATTAAACACTCATCTGCCGTCTCCTGCTAATTCTCTAATTCATCATTTTTTTTTCAATGTATCATTCTATACTATCATAAGCTCTTTCTTGGCATCTTTTTCTGAAATGTTTCCCCTAGTCCCATATAAGAACCCTAGCACCAAGTTAGCTATAACTTATTTACTCAGGTCTGAAAGTAGATTTCACTTTTTCAGAGGTCCTTCCTTTAACCCAGTTATGTGTCCTTCTACATTTAGTTAGGGTAGGATTACCTTTTTTTTTGTTTGTTTAATTTTTATTTAAAAAATTTTTATTTTGAAGTTGTGGGGTACAAGTCAGGATTGGGTACATAAGTGGTTTATATACAGGTGAAGTTTGGGCCTCCCGTTGGCTTTCATTTCACCTGGATTAAGATCAGGCACCCTTATTGATGTTATGTCCCCCCGACTCTCTGTTTCCCCTGGCAGTGTTCCACTACTACCAATCCCTTTCTTGTAGTATTATGCTAGATGTTTATGGTCTACTTATGAGTGAGAACATGTTGTACCCAGTTCTTTGTTTCTATGTTAGATCATTGAGTATAATGGACTCTAAATCCATTCAAGTTGCTGGTATGATAATCTTAAAAGGTGTCTTGTTTACAGGACACCTTTGTGAGCAGGGACTGAGCAGGGACTGAGTCTGTTTTGTTCAGGACCTAGTTCAGTGCTTGACACATAGTAGGTACTTGAGAAATGTATGAGTGAATGTTCATTCACTTAATGAATGAATGAATGAGATGGGTTATTATGAATCTATCCATTAGATCTGCCTGAATCGATATAAAGGCAGTCAGATTGATACAATACAGACCTTGGGCTCTTTGATTAGACTTGTTTATCCAGGGTCTCCTTTTCTCAAATGTACATTTTCTCTTTAGCTCATTTCAGTTTGGAAGATTTATGTGATAACCTCAGCACCCCACTTTTAAACATATTCATGGTAATGAACAACTTTTAATGCAAGATGATTTAAAGTTTAATTTTTTAAAATTGTGCCCTTTACTTGAAAAGCCTGAAGGCACAAGCTCAGTAAAAAATGCTAATAATGAAAAGATCTGAAGTTCTCAGCAGTGAAAATTAATAAAATATCAAGCAGTCCACAGACGGTGGTCTCAGCTTGCCCTGCATGGGATGCATGTCTTCTGTTCAGGGACTTCCTCTTCCTAAGCAGTGATTCTGTGTGTGTATTTTTCCCATCCCAAGACTGTGATGAATAACACTTGATGTTTGAATATTATATAGTGCACATTATATACCAGATCTTTTCGAAATGAACATTCTTTTCTCCACGGTCTCCAAATACAATTTTTTCCCTTGGTCTCACTCTGTTACCCAGACTAGAGTGCAGTGGCACAATCACAGCTCACTGCAGTCTAGAACTCCTGGGCTCAGACAATCCTTCTGCCTCAGCCTCTGGGGTAGCAGGGACTATAGGGCATACCAACATACCCCGTTAATTAATTAATTTATTTTGTGGAAATGAGGTCTCACTATGTTGTTTGGGCTGGTCGCAAAACCCCAGGCTCAAGTAATCCTCCCTCCTTGGCCTCCCAAAATGTTGGGATTACTGGTGTGAGCTACTATGCCTGGCCCAGATACAATTTTAATGGTCATACACAACCTACAAGATGGTTCTCAGGAAAATTGTGGCCAGATATTTTTGCCTAGCGACCTAAGCTATTGCTGTCATCTTCCACTTTCCCTTGCCCTGGAAAGCAAGGTCTTCATTGAGCACTAAACTGCGACATGGACATGACCATGATACCTTGGATATGAGACTGATGAATAAAGGGATGAGGCTGATGGTGGAGCATGGGTGGAGCCAGAGAATGCCATCTCCTCTTCAGAATAGGGGCCCCAAAGTAGATGGAACAGATCAAGGTTCATTACTGAGCAGCTCTTAGGCATCTTTTTCCTTTTTCTATAGACTTTCTTTCCTTCCCCAACTTTCTAGTCTCTTTTAACCTAAGATAAGCAAAACATAGTACTGAATAAGCATAGATGTCTCTCCTTCTCGTAAAGTGCCTTGGAACATAAAGAATGTTGCCTCAATGACCACACATTTTGAATGGAATGTCCTTGTCTTTTCTGCCCTCCTTATGGTATCATAACCCTCTGAAGGGAAGTAATTTTTACAATCGATCCACTTTGATAATTGATTTTGATATTTTGCTCGTCATAAATTTTTTGCACCTAATTTTAATTTTTGAAATATTGCATTACAATATTTATCTTGACTAATGAGTTTTCGGCACCCCATTACATTTCATGCCTGAGGTGACTCCCTCATTCCAGTTTCAGCCCTGCTAGCCACAGTAGGCTACAATGCAATGTCCTTAGACGTGGACATTCATGAAGCTCACTAGTGACTATGACATCATAATTACATGCAGTGATTTTCCTTAAAACTTAGAAACCCAGTTATTTTATAATAAACCATGTGATTAGGAATTGTTGTGATGCTGTTTGTTTTGTCCAGCTCGACATGATCATTTAAGCAGCAGTCTTTAAAAACAGCGAACAATTGATATTTTTCAAGTGAATTTCAACCTTTTGGGTAAAATGGCATGGCAAAGAGAATTGGGTTCATCTTAACGTCCATTGTTTGTTTGTTTGTTTGAAACGGAGTCTCACTCTTTCACCCAGGTTGGAGTACAGTGGCACCATCATAGCTCACCACAGCCTTGACTCACTGGATTTGGATGATCTTTCTGCCTCAGTCTCCTGAGTAGCTGGGACTACAGGCATGCACCCTCACGTACAGCTAATTTAATTTTTTTTTTTTTGTAGAGACACGATCTTGCTATATTGCCCACCAGGCTGGTCTCGAACGCCTGGGCTCAAGTAGTCCTCTTGCCTCAGCCTCCCAAAGTGTTGGGATTATAGGCATGAGCCACCACGCCCAGCCTTAATGCTCATTTATACTTGGGCAATCTGAACCTCAACACATAGGCTTGGCATTTCATGCAAAGTAGATACGTATAAACTGCTTAGATTATATCAAGTGAAGGCTTTTATTTTCTAGAAGTTATTTTTGTTGTTTTCAGAAAGTGGCCTTCTGTTGGCCTTGAGACTACTGTGTCCAACTTATTGTGGAGCCACACTAAAGCCAGCAGCTCTGATTTCAAAGAAAACTAGCTGCAGGCATGCACAGACATGAAATGCACTAAAGATTTATTCAGATATCCACTACATTGTGAGCGGGGGAAAATGTTAGGGCATATTAAAAGGCCAGAAACTTTCACCAGGGAAACAAATGGCCAGAGAAAATATGTGAAATCACTGTTAAAATAATTTTGCCATCCTAGGAAACAGTCAAATCAGTTGACCAAGAATGACTGATGCTGAAATGACTTGCTGTCTCAGTATAGAGTGGAAAAACCCTGCTAAATTTCACATTGCAGTGACACCAAAGCAAAGGACAGATCTTGAGACAACTTTTATTGAAATGGAAAACAGTCACTTTAACTAAAGAATAAGGGACATGCCAACAGAAATAAAAAAAACTCAGGATTCAGAGGACAATGTACAGAACTCTATATTCTGAGCCACACAAATTGAAACACCCAAAATAAATGCCAAATGCACAAGAAAATAAATGTAACTTATCAGAGGTTAATGCTTTTTATGTTGTGTTCATATGGCAACTTGTTTTGTGATTAAATAAAAAGGATTGGGGACCAGATAGGGCACGAGGCTTTTCTAGTCCACATTGACTCAGTGTGACCTCAAGCAACCCTCTAGAGTGTGTTGGCCTCACTCAATCACATGTACATATAATATATACTGTACTTGGAAAACAAAAAGAGGAGGAGTTAGTAGACCTGTGCAATCTGGCATCACTTTTGGAGATTAATGGTCATCTCTGGTAATTACAGAGAAAGAGGACTAAGAGATGTGCTCAGATCTACAAGGAGGTAAATACTTTCTTTTTGGCTTTTGTTAGGACAATTCTTACAGAACAGAATGTTTACTGTGTGTGTATTCCTGGCAAGGGTTGTGGGGGATTAACTTGCCTGCTGATATGAGAACAAACAGTTTAATTCTACTGGAACCCAAGGGACGGGCTGTGCTCATCACAGCAGTGACGCCAGACCCCGACTCTTCTCTGTTGTAGTGCAACACACTCTGGACTCCATTGGCTTTCTAGATGTGTTGAAGCATTATGTTAGGGGACAGAGGACCTTTCCCAGTCTCTACCACATCACAACAGAAGAGCCTGGCTGCCTTTGTTCAAGCATAAATCCTGCCAAAATACGCATTGTAGGGCCACAGAAACAATGTACCTTCACTCCATGGGCTCCAACTTTGATAAAGGACTTGCAATTACACAGTCTTGGCTCATGGTGATCTCTCTATCTGGTAGGTCTCCCCCAAAACTCCCTAGACTGGCTAGGAGTTCATCTGCCCCTACCTGCTCCCAGAATTCACTGTGCTTGTTTGTAGTACTTCCTTCCCTTCTGTGACTTGAGACAAGCCTCTTCTGCAGCTCATGCCCACCGTTCTACACTCCTGTCTCCCCCTCTTTCCTTCTTCCATTGGCTCTAAAGCTGAGCCAAACTGATTGCTGGTTGATCATCTCATACACTCATGTTTCATGTACATTATCTCTGGACACTCCTTGTGGTAGGCAGAATTCTTTACCACTCCCTGCCCACACTCCTGTATCTATGCCTTTTGCTGTATAAGTTTTCTCAGTATTTTGCACTAAAGACAGAGGGTAACTTGCACCCCCTGGCTCCTGAATTTGGCCTTAGTCATTTGACTTGGCTTGGCCAGTGGCATATAGGCAGGAGGATGGTGTGTTGAATCCTGGTCTGTTTTAAGCCTTCTGTGTTTCCATTTTCCCTTTTATGCTTCTGCCATTGCCACTGGGAGAGCTTCTGCCACTTAAGAGCTGCCCTGACTCCAGAATGAGCTCAGGTAGAGCAGAGCCACTCCACTCAAAGGGCAAACCTTCAGCAAGGAGTTGGCAGCCTTCCCTGCTGGACACAGCTGCCCCTATGAACTTACAGTTGCGCAGGAAACAAGAACTCTGTCACTGCCAGGCGAACTCCTCCTCATCCTTCAAGTTCTTCAAGACTCAGCTAAGACAACTTTCAGGAAGAGCCTACTGAGATGCTGAACTTTGGCCTTTCTTCCCATATGCTATTGAAAGTTGGGGTGAGGTTTGGAAACTCTACCTTAGTGTCTCTCCATCCTTGTTAAGTCTAGGATGATGGTGTTTCTGGAACCCTTTCTCAGGGTATCCTCACAACCTTCCCCAAACAGTAGTCAAATCCTTCTCTGTCTCTTTCAGGGCTGCAGAACCGCTGCTGTCACCTGTCTGACTTCCTTGCAGTGCTCTTCACACAGTAACCAGAGCCCATTAAGACAGGCCTCCATTTTCCTCTCACCCTCATCTCCCAACACTTTTGAGCTTGTACTCTGTACTCATCTGTGTCTCTCTTTTATTCAGTCAGCAAAAACCTACTGGATCTTGACTTTGTAGCAGAGCGCAGATTCTAATCCCTGCCATGAAAACTCTGCAACTTCCTACCTCCATGCCCTAACATACCCTAAGAAGTTCTCCTTCAAATGATTTCCGACTTATCCTTCAAGTCTGAGATTAGTTGTTTGCTCTGAGAACCCTTTTCTCAGTTACATATCCTTGTTGTTTGTTCTGTGGATGTTCTCTTCATTCTCTATTTTTCTTAGGAAATGTATTGTATATTTACTAAAGTGCTGAGTTTTTACATACTGCTGGTCTCTGAAATAATTTCTTTTCTTTTCTTTTTTAGTTGGAGTCTTACTCTGTCGCCCAGACTGGAGTGCAGTGGCCACTTCCAGCCACCGCAGCCTTGACCTGCTGGGCTCCGGCGATCCTTCCACCTCAACCTTCCAAGTAGCCGGAATTACAGGCATGCGCTACCACGCCCGGCTGATTTTTTTGATTTATTGTAGAGATGAGGTCTCGCTGCCCAGGAGGGTCTCCAACCCGCGGGCTCAGGCAATCCACTCACCTCAGCCTCCCAAAGGCGTGGGATTACAGGCTGAGCCACCGAGCCCGGCTTGAAATAATTTCTAATATAGTTATAGATATATAACCACCCATTCCAATATGTGCATATATGTCCAGGCTCTGAATGCTATTGTTTGCTTTCAACCAATGAGAACCAGAGGGGCAGACTGCATTGCACTGTGGATTCTTTGCTAATGAGTGTTAGCACCTCATGCTACATACGCTTCCAGCCAACAAGTCCTCTGCTAATATATCCTGAATAGAGTGAGTTCTGCAATATGGGCTGTTAATTTTTGTCTGGCCTTCCTTTCCACCATCTATTTCATGCCTGGAAAACAGCCTTGACCTATATCAGATGACAAAAGGTGTGCTGGTGAAATGTAAGATTTATATCAGTGAGAGGACTTCTTTTGCACTTTGAAGATCATGCATCTCAATGCAGCCTGGGAGCAGTGACCAATAACTGTATTAAAGGCAGTTAAAACCAATATGGGGCAGCCCCTTCGGGTCGTCTCCCACTGTGGGAGCTTTTCTATCCCACTGTGAGAGCTTTTCTGTCCTGCTTTCTAAAAAATCAAAACAAAACACTAATATGGCTGGAGCCATGGCATGACTTCAAATGATTTAAAGAGATGCACAATAATTGCTGACATACCTTGCCTGGAATGCATTTCTTTGCTAAAATGATCCGATGTAGAGATGATCCATTTAGTATTTTCATTTGTAGATCATGTTCCCCATTCTAATTAGAAATATGCATTGAATCATAATTCCTTAATAATGTCTCACTTTCTCCTACAAGTTCAAAAGCTAGTCCCTTTCGTGGTTTATATACACAAATATTTATGGAGTGAAAGATGAATGAAAGACCAGGCAAATTACATCTCCCATACCTGTGGTGATCTTGAGGACTGTTTTCTGTCCAGTACCCAAGTATTCTGACCATGTTAGTGCCATTGACCAAAAAAGCAAATGGTCATAATTCTAGAAGTTTGCAAAGTCATTGCACTGGGATACAAAATAATTATGAATAGATCCTCAAGTATACCAAAGGCTGTAAGATTATCTTATTCTTGGGGTACTACCAAAATAATTTTGATCACAACAACAGTTTCAGATAATAAACTATCACCATTATCAGTTTATTATCTGAAACCTCAGACTCAACATTTATGAGCAGCCTCTCTTCCTTTACAGGGTCTTGTGGAGGCTCACACTCTGTAGCTCTTACACTTCTCCTCTGAAACTGATGATGAGGTAATTAAGTTCAGTGGCTGTAGTAGATTGAATTGCTGGTCCCAATTTTGCAATCTCTTCTAATAAAATTGTATATTTATGATCTTATGAGGGTTGTGATTCCCCATTCCTTGGCTCTGGGCTCAGGCATATGACTTGCTTCAGCCTGTGGGTGTTAGTAAATGTGATATAAGCAGAGGGATTCTCTCTCTCTCTCTCTCTCTCTCTGTGTCCCCAAATATTTCCCTTTTGTTAGAACACCAGTCATATTAGATTAGAAGCCTGATTTATGATGTCATCTTAACTAATTATATCTGTAGTGAACCTATTTCTAAATAAGTTCACCTTCTGAAGTACTAGGGGTTAGCACTCTAATGTATGAATTTTCGGGGAGACACAATTCAACTCACAACACTGGTATGTCCATCATAACAAAAGGGTTTCTGAAGGTAATGTACACTAATAGCGCATCTAAAACTAGAACTCCTACTCTTTACACATGAGACCCTCCTCATCAATCTTTTTACTTTCTCTTTTTCTTCTCCTCCTCTTGCCCTTTTCCCCCTGTGTGTCCCTCCCCTCCCTTCCACTACTTCCTCTTTCTCTTCTATTTCTTCTCCTTTTTCTCCTTCTTTTTCTTCTTCTTCTCTCTCTCCTTTCCTTTCTTCTTCCTCTCCCTCTTCTTCATCATCAGTACTGTCTAGTTGTACCATGTCTTGTTGTTTATACAACACTATTCCAAAAATTTACCTTATATCATTGGATCTTTATCAAAACCCTGTGAGTAGGCACATGGGTATATTATCTACACTGAACAAAAGAGAGAGATGAGGTTTCTGTACTCATCTGCTTTAAGCCTCCTGTGTTCCCATTTTCCCTTTTAATTGACTTTTCTGAAATTACCATGTTAATGAGCACCAGAGTTAGATTTTCAACTCCCAGCCCAAAGTTCATCCTATTTCACTATATATTTTGATTTGAAAAAGATCCTGACCATAAGTGATCAGTGATACTGGAGCCATCAATACCTAGACACATATTCACAAAGTGAAACAAAATGGTTTATTCTCCAATCTGTCCTCTCTATTTCTATAGAAAAAATATATAGAAAGTGATAGAAAGAGATTGTAAGAAACAGGAACTTGATACTGTCTTTTAAAGATTTAACCAAAGGGTTAAAAAAGTGAAAAGACTTTTTTAGAGCATAGGGAAGAAACCTTTTCCCAGTGAATCTGATGATATGCCTGTAATTAAGTCAAATAGGTTAAAGGCTTGTTATGCTAGCATTAACACGTAATTCATCCATTGAATTACAATGAGATTCATGTAAGGATTACACGTAAAATTCCATGTAATGAGATGTATTCATCATCAAAAGCTTTTTGCCCTTTAAGAAAATGTTACAATAATTATCCCATGAACGTGAAAAGTCAATAGAGGTGAAAATGCATGTCTTTTTATACCATCATTGTGATTGTATTTATATTGGCAAGGCCTAACCCTGCTGACATTTAACTTTCCAGGGAGAGAACCCGGACTGCTCTCTCTCCTCTCATCTCACCCTTCCCTCTTGGGCCATCCAAGAGATGCCCTTTGCCCTTATTCTCATCTTCTCTACCAGAGATACCGAAGCGAGGATCTTGTTTCCCAACTTACAAAACAGATAAGTTAGAATGTGATTACTTACTTTGCAAAAGGATTCACTGGAGACTTCCTTGAAAAACTCTCTTGCTTTTTTTAATTGGAGTGTTTCTTAAAATGAGGACTCAGCGGTATTTAGGGGCTTTAAAGATTATTATGCATCTGATGTAAATTAATCCACATTTGTGTGAACATGTGAATTCTAGATTTATTGGTGGAAAATATTATAATCCTTTGAGGCTGCTTATATAGAACTCAGTGACTTAACTGTGAAGTGAGTTTAGAGAAAGTTACAGCACAGATAACTATTTAAAGAGCTGGGCAGCACACGTAAAATATTATAATACAAAAATAGAAGCAAGTTCTTGCCCATGTATCCAGAGCGATATATATATCTAACTGATATCAGGCAGTGATTTCTGAATCAATTAAAAAGTTTGTCTCTCTTTAGAATCTATCTATATCTTTTATATCTACCTATTAAATTTTCAAAATTCTCCTTTTGTGTTTTATCCAAGGAAAAATAAAATAGTAAGAGGAATGTAGACAAATTAAGCCCACCATTTTAAAGGTCAGATTTAATATAGTGAGGCTATTGATATTTCAGCACTAGGTTCTGATTCTTCTAACTTGAGGCATCACATGAATAAGGTTAGTTTGACTGGGATCATTGTCATGTCTCATGAATAAAGTAGCAGAAGTAAAGTTTATTTTTCTTGTGTTCATGAATGATTTTAGGTGACATCTGCCCATTTAAGTGAAAAATTTTCAAGTAATTTTGTGTAGAATATAAAATACTTCACAGCAGGAAAATAGCATTGAGAAAGACTTGGTCTTTTAAAAGAAAAAAATATGCTGACATGCTTTGTTTAGAACATTCAGTGTAATATTTAAAAATTGTTCCAGCCGTAAAATATCTTTTACCTGTGGCTACTTAGGAAGATACCTGCCACTCATAGGCTCTTTCTTTCAGTCATGTTAATGAAGAAGAATGTTATTTGTAGTATTAGAATCTAATTTGATGTGTATCTTTAATGTATGTCATGTGATGTCTTAATTTTGTATGGGTCAGCAGGTGATTTTACTGAGAGTGCCATTCTCTGAAGTAAATTTTCAAGTGTTCTTTCTATACAGTCTATTTTCTTTTTGTAAAAGAGGTAAGTCTTTATAATACTTTTATTTTCAGTACATGGAAGCTGAAGGAAGATCTTATGTTCTTAAGACTCAGGAATGCCATTACCAGAGCTCACACAGTCAGTTCTAGGACTGAGTAAGGTTGGCTGCCTCCTTCTACTATCATGGAAGGTCCTTGAGAAACTACATTGTCACTGATGTGCCCATGACTAAAATAATAGGTCTAGTAGCCAACAGACTTTATGAATAACCTTTGATGCTTGTTATTAAGCTGATTTTCTTCTCCAATTATCTTTTTTATAGAAGAGAAGGAAAAACTCTAGCCCAAATTTTACTTCCTCCTTCATCACAACTTAGTCAACATTTACTCATCTGTTCAATGGTATTTCATTTATTTACTCATTCAGAAAATATGTGCTGTTTTATGACCCATGTACCAAACACTTTCCTTGGTCCAACAGGGAATATAAAGGATAAACATAAAGTACAGACTCTGTTTTTATTTTGCTTACAATATAATAGGCAATAAATCAAATGTTCAAATAATAATAATGCAAGGCAAAAATGTGATATGGAGGCAACCCCTTGGAATCCCCTTCCACTGTGGGAGCTTCTGTCCTTTCAATAGATCCCGCTTTCTAAAAAAAAAAAGTGATATAATTCATAAGAGAGGTTTATACAGAAAGATATCGAGTTTTGGAAGGGGTTTGGGAGTTTACAGTTTCCAGAGAATCAGGCAAAGCTTTATGAAAAATATATAATGTGAATTGAGATGGTTGGATTTCTGTGAATAGACAGAAAAAGCACATTCTGTAGAATGTAGAGTGGTAGAAAAGTGACAGGAAACAATGACAGGAAAGCTGTGAAAACTGATACTGTTCTTGGCAAATATTGAACAGTTCAGCTTGCCTGTGTTGGTAAATGCTAGGAGCCATTAAATGCCCTAAAAATGTTGCAATTTATTCACTCTATGAAAAAGATACCTGCACACGTATGTTTATCACAGCATTGTTTACAGTAGCAAGAACATGGAACCAACCATGCTGCCTATTAAAAGAGGACTGAATCAAAAAATGTAGTACATATACACAATGGAATTTTATACAGTCATAAAGAAGGACAAAATCATGAACTTCACAGCAACCTGGTAGAGTCTATAACACTGAATGATGTATCACAGAAACAGAGAACTGAGTATCACATGTTCTCACTCATAAGCGAACCTTGAACAATTATTGCAATATTGTAGAAAAGGATTGGCAGAAGAAGGAAACTGCCAGGGGATTGGGGGGGAGGGGGAGATGGGACTGGCGGTAGTGAGAATCTACTGGGAGTGGGACACACCTCATCAACAAGGGTACCTGCATAAAGAACATTTGTATACCTAACCCTGAATTATACCCCACACCTTTAAAATAAAAAATGAAAACAAAAAAGGTTGCAATTTATTTAGTAGGAAATGGGGAATAATTGAAAAAATTTGAAACATAATCTTGCCATGATCAAAGTACTACATAAGGGAGATTTATTCAGATAGAAATGGCATGGTTGGTGACCTACTTGATTTATGTATGGTGGGAAGGAGGGTTGAGATGAAAATGTAGAGTTAGAAATGATGCCACCATTTTGTGCCTGGGATACTGAGATGATAAAATAATCATTAAGTAAAATTATGAAATTAAAAGAAGGTACTGGGGCTCAGAGAAAGTCGATGAAATGAATTTTAGAATAGTTCAGTCATTTATTCATTCAGAAATCTTTCCTAAGCAGATCCTAGACAGATACCCTTTAATTGATTATTTAAATATGTTGGGAAAGGAAATGTAAAAATGATATTTTGGAGCTCTAATGGACTGTCAAAACCTTTTTAAAAAAGATTACATTTAGTAAATTTTAGAAACTTTTCTTTGTTGTAAAATTATATTCTTTTTTCTTTTTTGGTATTAAGTTGTTGTTTGCTATATCAAGTGATAGTGATACAGCCAGGTAGATTTTACAATGTTTAATTATAAAATTTTGAAATGCTTAATTACTATGGGTACATAATAGTTGTATATATATGTGAGGTACATGCAACTTTTTTTCCTCTTTTTTATTATAAAGATGTGGGATACAATTCAAGGTTAGGTATACAAATATTGATTATGCAGGTACCTTTGTTGATGAGGTATATCCCTCCCTCCCCTAGCAGTTTCCCTCAACTGCCAGTCCCACCCTCCTCCCCTGACAGTTTCCCATTACTACCAATCCCTTTCTTATGGTATTATAATTGTTCAAGGTCCACTTATGAGTGAGAACATATGGTACTCTGTTCTTTGTTTCTCTGATAGATCACGAGGTATGATCAACTCTAAATCCACCCAAGTTGCTGCGAAGTCTATATGTTTGTCCTTCTTTATGGTTGCATATATTCCATTATGCATATGTACCACATTTTTAAATCCAGTCCAGAATCAACGGGCAACATGGTTGGTTCCATGTTTTTGCTATTGTGAATACAGCTGCAACAAACACACATGTTCATGCAGTTTTAACACAGGCATGTAATGATCAAACCAGGATAACTGGGGTATTCACCACCTTAAGCATTTACCACATATTTGTGTCAGGAACATTCCAACTGCACTCTTAGCTATTATGAAATATACAATAAATTATTGTTAACCATTGTCACCCTGTTGTGCTACCAAACATTAGATCTTATTTTTTTATTGTATTTTTGTACTCATTACTCATCTTCACTGTATTCCCCCTCTGTCCTCCCCTTTCCAGCCTTTGGTAACCATCATTCTCCTCTCTATCTCTGTGAGTTCAACTTTTTTTTAAGCTCCTACACAGTGGTGGGAAACTATGGGGGGGGGAAGGGAGATGGGATTAACAGTAGTAAATATCTGTCTGGGGATGGGAAGACACCTCTTATCAACAAGGGTGCCTGAATGAAGCATATTTGTATACCTAACCCTTAACTGTACCCCACAATATCATAATAAAAAATATTGAGTAAAAAAAAAAAGAATATATAATGCTTGTCTTTTTTGTGTCTGACTTATTTCAGATGATATAATATCCTCCAGTTCTACGCATGTTCCTGCAAATTATGGAATTTCACTCTTTTTTATGACTGAATAATATTCCATTGTATATATGTACCACATTTTCTTTATCCATTCATCCATCTATGAACACTCAGATTGATTCTGTATCATGGCTATTGCAAATAATGCTGCAATAAACATGGGAGTGCAGGTATCTCTTTGATATACTGATGTCTTTCTTTTTTTTTTTTTTTTTGATACACACCCAGCAGTGAGATAGCTGGATCACATAGTCATTATATTTTTAGTTTTTTGAGGACCCTCCATTCTCTTCTACATAGTGGTTGTACTAATTTACATTCTCATCAACAGTGTATGGGCATCTCTCTTTCTCCATATTCTCACAAGCATTCATTATTGTCTGTCTTTTGGATAAAAGCCATCTTAACTGAGATGAGATGATATCATTGTAGTTTTGACATGCATTTCTCTGATAATTAAGTGATGCTGATCATTTTTTCATATACCCATTGGTCATTTGCATGTCTTCTTTTGAGAAATGTCTATTGTGATCTTTTGCTCACGTCTGTTGCAAGATAGAACAGAGTTCTCAAATAGTCTTCACCAAGCTTCATTTAATGTTAATATTTTACATGGTACAATTGTCATAGTCTGCTTTCCATCTTGTGGTACCTGACAATCTGGTTGACAGTAAAAATTTTTGTAAAGTAAAATTCATTCTCTGTGTTGTATATTTCTATGGATTGTGATAAATGAAGAAATTTGTGTATTTACCATCATAGTACCAAATGGGATAGTTCCATGGCCCTCCAAATGCCCTTATGCTGTCCCTTGGTAGTCACCCTTTCCCCTACTCTTAACATCTGTATACTACTGATTTAATTTCTATCCCTTTAGATTTGTCTTTGAGAATGTTATGTGGATGAAATTATATATTATATATCATATAGCCATTTGATTTGGTTTCTTTCATTTTGATAAGCACTTTTAAGACTTATCTATGTTGTTTTAAAGATCAATTGTTTTATTTCTGAGTAGAAAAATAGAAACTGTGTATAACACAATTTGCTTATCCATTCTCCTATTAAAGAACATCTTGATTGCTTCCAGGTTTTGAAGATTGTGAATAAAGCTGCTATAAATCCACTCACATACAGGTTTTTATGTGTGTATATTTTCAATTCACTTGAGTAAATATCTAGGAGTGAGATTACTGGTTGTGTAAAACATACATGTAATACTAGCTATACTATCATTCTAATAGGCAAGTAGTGATAATTTGTTGTGGTTTAGTTTTGCATTTATTTAATGACTGCTGATATTGAGTATCTTTTTATGTTTATTAGTCCTCTACATCTTTTCTTTGATAAAGTATATGTTCATATCTTTTGCCTATTTTTTAAAAATTGTGGTGCTTCTTTTCTTATTGTTGAATTTTGTGTTTTTTATTTTCTAGATACAAGTCTTTGTCAGATTTGTTATTTTGCCAATATTTTGTCCCATTCTTGTTTTTTTAAAAAAAGTTCTTGAGTTTCTTTTAGAGAGAAACAGTTTTAAAATTTGATGAAGCTTGATTATTTTTGTTTTATGGTTCATGCTTTTGGTGTTTTAATCTAAAAAAAATTTTGTCTATCTCAAGATCACATGGATCTTCTATATATTTTTTTCTTGAAGTTTGAGAAAGGTATACAGCTCCAAGAGATATATCAATGTTAAATGTGTATTCACATAACAAAAGAGCTTCAAAATACCTAAAACAAAAGCATATTTCTGAAAGGTAAAGTAAACAAATCCACCTTTATATTTGGAAACATTAACACCCTTTTTAGTAATTGAAAAACAAGTAGGCAGAAAATAAGGGTGGATACAGATAACCTAGCAGCACCATCAAACTGTTTTCCCTGACACTCATTTCTGGAACACTCATCCAATATCAGGAGAATGCACATTCTTCTAAAATACACACAGAAAATTCAGCAAGATGGACCATATTTGGGATTATAAAACAGTCTTATAAAACTTTAAAAAAATTGAAATCATAGAGTGGGTGTTCTTGAACCCCTTGATTTAAACTGGAAAGCAATAACAGAAAGTTATTTTAAAAATTCAATATTTGGAAATTAAAACGCATACTTATAAATAATGCATGGATTTAAAAAAAGTCTCCAGGGAAATCAAATTTTTAAAATAAAACAAAAAAGAGATGGAACATATAGAAAATAGCTATTGAATACTCCTTCCTCATTTTTTCCCATCTCCCCTCCACACTTTTTTCATCTTTGTGTTTCAGTTTGAGTGATTTCTATAGTTCTCAATTTATTTACTCTTTCTTTGACTGTGTTGAGTCTGCTTATCAGCTCATTGGAGGTATTCCTCACTTTGTTACTGTGTTTTACATTTCTAGCATTTCTTCTTTATTTTAAATAAAATAAAGATGTGGAGTACAAGTCGGGATTAGGTATATAAGCAGACTATGTGTCGGTGAAGTTTGGGCCCCCTACTGGTCCTCATTACACCTGGTTTGGGATCAGATAACTTTAGTGATGCTAGGTACTCCCCACCCCCATCCTTTTCCTGACAGTGTCTTGCTACTGTTGATCCCTCTCTTGTAGTATTGTGATAAATGTTCAGGACCCACTTATGGGTAAGAACATGTGTTCAGTTCTTAGCATTTTTTATTTGATTCTTTCTTATACTTTCTATTGCTCTGCTGAAATACCCATCTGATCTTGCATGTCATTTATCTTTTCCATTAGATCCTTTAACAAATTAATCATGGTTATTTTAAATTACCTTCCAGATAGTTCTAATGTCTGTGTCATGTCTAAGTCTGATTTAGATGATTGTTTCGTCTTGTAGAAAGTTTTTTTTTTAGCCTTTGTATACCTTGTTTTTCTGTTGAAAGCCAGCTATCTTATAGAGTAGGAAAAGTGTGGTAAACATTTTTTTGCTTTGAGAGAAATACTTTTTACAATCTGCTAGGCCATTAGTGTGAAAGTTAGTGTTAATCTAATCAGGAATAATAGGACTCTTTACAACTTTCTAATTTCTGAGCTGAGCTGAGACTGGTGTCTCCAGTCTCTCTTTTTTCATGATTGTTTTCAATAAAAAGATTTCTAATCTGTGGTCCATGGAGTTTCAATGCATTTTTAAGCCTTTTGAAATGTGGTATAAAATTCTGTGTGATTATGTGCAAGTAAAGCTCTGAAGCTTTCATAAATTCCTCAAAGTGGTTGATCATTTTAAAAAGTGATTAACAATAACCCTTGCTTTATGACATTTCAAAAAACTTACCCTACCTTCTTCATCACTACCTAATGCTATCAAAAGTCTCAATCTTAAATTACTACCACTTTATTTTGCCAAATTATAGTAAAAACGAGAAAGGAGGATAAATTAGTAATTAATTAGATCTGTGGAACTATAAGCACACATTTCAGGAAGGCCTACTCTTCTGTGTGTTAGTTGCAAAAATAACAAATTTCCAACCACTATGCAATGTCAGAGCCACATGGGTCACAGCTACTTATCACTTGCTGATTTGAAGGATTGGTAGCTGGAGTTAATCCAAAAGCAACAGATAAATGATGACTCATCCTGTAAATCTTTCAGAAAATAAAATTAATGAAGTCCTTTATGTCCATGAGCCACATCTCTGATTTTAAAATGACAGTCATAGGAAAATATGATTTCTTTTACCCAAATTGATCTTGCACAGTTTGTCAAAATTACTTACTAGATAGTGTGAGATAACTTTCAGAGTACTTAACTGAAATTTAGGAAAAACAATTGCATTTTGTAAATTTTCAACCATTTTGTTTTCTTTTGAGAGGTAGGAACTATTATTTCTCTGTGAGCACTTTTACTTTTCTATTTTCTGAAATAACTTATTGACTATTGTGTTTAAGAAAACATACCAAGAAAGGGGAAGGGTTATTTGGTATAAAACCAATGCAGTGTTTTTTTTTACTGGCTAGGCAGTCATGAAGATATGCCATTGTTATCACTGAATTATATTTCTCCCCAATTCATATGCTAATTTTGTAACCCCTAGTATGTTACAAAATTATGTAACTATAGTATGTAACTATATTTGGAGATAGAGCCCTAGAAAGGTAATTAAGGCAAAAAAACATCATATGGGTGGGCCCTACTCAGTATGACTGGTGTTCTCATAGAAAAAGTAGATTAGGACACAGACACAGACAGAAGGACAACCATGTGAGGGCAAAGTATAAAAGTAGCTATCTGCAAGACAAGGAGTGAGGCCTCAGAAGAAACCAAACCTGCTGGCACCTTGATCTTGGAATTTCAGTGTACAGAATGTTGAGAAGATACATTTCTGTTTTTTAAATTACCCACTCAGTCTGTGGTATTCTATTATAGCAGCCTTAGCAAACTAATACAGCCTTCAGTATAATCTTGCTACCATATTTCATGTAATCATTTAAAAGGAGTATAAACTTAAAAGAATATTGACAATATTACTGATATTGCTGACAGTCAGTATTTACCCATCAGCTTGTATTGCAAAATGTGTTTCTTATGTCTATTTTCTTTATCAGTAAGAAGCGTATAATTGTTTCTAGGCACTCAGTTTTGTAGGGAGATCTCTACAAAATGACCACAACACATATTAACATTTAAAAAAAATCATATTAACCAGGCTCAGTGGCTCAGCCTATAATCCCACGCCTTTGGGAGGCTGAGGTGAGTGGATTGCCTGAGCCCGTGGGTTCGAGACCAACCTCAGCAGCGAGACCTCATCTCTACGATAAATCAAAAAATTAGCCGGGCGTGGTAGCGCGCGCCTGTAATTTCGGCTACTCGGAAGGCTGAGGCGGAAGAATCACCGGAACCCAGCAGGTCAAGGCTGCGGTGGCCAGGAGCATCCACTGCACTCCAGTCTGGGCGACAGAGTGAGACTCCAACTTAAAAAAAAAAAAAATCATATTAAATGGAAGATATGCACATTCTACTAAACTGTGAGAATAATGTTGGTCATGCCTTTCATAGATATTTTGAAGCTAAAATTAATTTAATCTTGTATATTGTCAGATATGGTGCCATATTTGTAGCAATGTTTTGAAATTTATGTGAAACATTGTAGTAACTGTCC
This sequence comes from Carlito syrichta, assembly GCF_000164805.1. NCBI lineage: Eukaryota > Metazoa > Chordata > Mammalia > Primates > Tarsiidae > Carlito > Carlito syrichta. Next base: position 255,962 of record NW_007247405.1, read on the forward strand.
ACAGAACTAAAATATTTTTATCATATACATCTTGGTGATTCACTGACTTTTCTATGAATGATATATTATTGATTAATAAAACTGAACCACTAAAAAAGCATAGCAATGCAATAGGATGTAGAAGCCAAAAGCGTACACTCTGATGACAGCATGAACTGAGCTTGAGTTCTGGTTCTGCCAGGACTTTTTGTCATGGAATTAACTTCCAAGTCTCAGTCTCCTCATCTGTAAAATGGGGATTAATATATGATATTGTGCAGCTCAGTAAGATCATGCATGTTAAATAGTTGCCTTAAGTGCTTGGCAAGTTGTAGGTGTTCAATAAATATTGGTTATCATAATCACCACCAGCAGTAACTTAATAAATGTTGAAAAAATATTAACCCAAAGGAGAACAAAGGGAAATGGCAGAGATGACCACAGCTGCAAAACTATCCAGAACGATCAGATTAGGTTTTTATAACCACAGCCTTAAATTTGATGTCTTTAATTTTCACAGCTTGGAAGAGGAAAATTGAACTATGTGGACATATTAATTAACTGATATCCTCAAACCAAGTTTTCACGGAAACATTTTGTTTCCTTTCAGGAAGAAGCAGGCTGTCGCATATCTTTATAGATCTCTGTTGCAATGAAAATGGTCAGAGGTGAGTACATTTAAAACATGATAGAAAAATAAAGGTTATAATATTAATTTATTCTATATATTACAAGGCAAACAAAGCACATGACCAGGACAAAAAAGTGCCACATCTGTAATTAAGACTCTGGGTAGTTGGATAGGAAAAGATAAAACTGAAAAATGTCTACCTTATAGTTAATTCAAGGGTGTATAAACAGGATGCCATGAGCCAGATAATATGAATAGTTTCTAAGGCAGGATATTTAATTACATAGGAAATATTTACAACAGAAAAATTTATCCAAGTATCCTCTCTTCCTCACTGAATGGGTCATGATCTAGGGGAATGCACATTGGGCGTTTTAATTTAACTCTGCATTTACCTCTCTGTTCAGGAATTCATTGAATGGCAGAATTTACATATCACCATTGACAGCAAAGGTGTTTCAATCTCAACTTCTCTTTAAGCTGTGCTAACAAGATTTACTGAGCTCTGCATGAATCTAGTGTGGTGCTTGGTGCTATGAAACACAGTCATCCTAAGGCTTATTTTTCTCTCTGTTTGAAAACTCTCCAAGAACAGGGTGACAAACTTTATATTTTTGAACTAGTAATTTTGGCTGGGTCAGTATATTAAGAAGTCTAGTGTAGTACGCCTGTATTTACTGCCATAGTGCAAGGGACTTGTTCTGAATTTTGTAGACACCATTACTTACTTAGATGAGGGCTTCCAGATGACTCCTCAGAACTGAGCACCCAGAGGTCAAGGAGGTCCAAGAGAAACAATTTAATTGAAAATTGGCAGTAAAAATATTGTCAGCCTGAAGAAGGAATTAGATCAATTAAATATGAGAGGGCATTCATCATTCTGAGCCACAGTAAACCAGTTGAATTAATAGTATATATTCCTTTCTACACAATGCAGTAGTTTTACCTTTGAAATCATAATGTGAAAGTTGCCTTTCTTGCTACAGTATCCTTAATTTTCAAAGTTTATTCACAGTTTAAAAAAAATTTTACCAAAAGATACAGATATACCGTAAGATGACCCCCTACAAGTAAGAGTCTTGTATAATCCTACTATGCAGATAGAACCTGTGACTTGCTTCTAACCAATAGAATGTGACCAAGGAGATGAATATTTTCCTTGGATGAGTCACATTGTATAGGATTCTACCTTTTAAGGATGAGTGAGAGAGATTCTCCTGGTGGAATTAAAAAAGAAAGCAGTCATTTTGCAAACTACTTATTGAGAGAATCACACAGCAGGGAACTGCATGTAGATAGCCTCTAGGATCTGTGGGTAACCTCCAGTAGACAGCCAGTAAGAAGATCAAGCCATCAGTCCCATAGCTATGAGGGAATGAATTTCGCCAACAACCTGAACAAAAATTCTACAGCTAAGCCTTTAGATGAGAGCAAAACCTGGACAACACCTTTATTTCTGTGCCTTGTGAGATCTTGAGCACAAGAACTAGTAACATGATGCCCAAACTCCTAACCCACAGGAACTGTGAGATAATAAATATATATTATTTTAAGCCACTAAGCGTCTGGTGACTTATGTAACAATAAACATGCTAAGTGAAAAGGTTTAGTCTTTTTGCCTTAGCATAACCATTAGAAAGCCGTTCAGATATTCTACTGCAGAACAAGCAGCCTATCCCATCCCACCCTCACCTCAGCAAATCTCCTTCAGATGCAAAACCAGGACAGCCCAACCATTCATGGTTTAGCATAATAGTCTCTAGTACACTTTTAAGTTCCTTGTCAAGGCTGAAGATCAAATGTCACCTTTTGGTTGACCAAAGTCATAAAAGTGTAATATGACCACCCCCACCTTTGGTCAAGGAATTTGTGAGTTCCAAATGTCTGAGTCTGTGAATTGCAAATGTCTAACCAAGTCTCTTGCAGGGCTCCCCCCCACCCCCAGGGTTAACCTAATCAGCCCTTTGTGACCTATATGACTCAAATAAGCCCCACCATGGCAGCAATCATGTGACTAACCCACCCATCTATCTGCCCGCTGTCCATCACCTGACATCAGCACCTGGGCTTGCCTGCCCCTTTGTGATGATGTGGAAGCAGACCACCACCCAATCACCTAATGATCTTCCCCCATCTAAGGGAATGGTTAAAAGGACTCAACCACAAGCAACCAGCGGCCATTCCCTTGCTAGACTCTGGTATGGCCATGTGCTCTTTGAGCTATGGCTGTCACCATGCTTCCTGGCTTTGGCCCCCTTCCCCACCTTAGGGAAGTGAATCTTCTTTCTCCCTTCTCTCTCTCTAACTTACTTTTAAATAAACGTTTTCTTTTTCTTAACCTCTTTGTGTGTTGTTATTCTTTGCATTTTCTTGGATCTCTGGGTTACCGTGCTGCGCTGTGTGCCTCCCCTCTCCACCTCACAGCCCCCACCCTGTCCGTACCCTAACATTTTTGGAGGTCCCATTGAGATATCTGAGATCTTTTTCTCTCTGTCTTTCTTATTTCTTAACCGGTGACTCTCTGTGGACTGTGTTGGAACCTGGTGGCAACTGAAAGCTCTGGCTGAGGTCACACTTCAGTGTGCTGGAAGGCCCCAGGGAAAGACATCAGACTGCTGTGGTCCAACATGGTGAGGGACTAAGGTTAACTCTTTGCCTCCCTCTAGCCAAGGTCCCCGTGGACCGAGCTGGATCTTGGAGTACAACTGACAATCTCTGCCTAGGGCTACTCCCTAGGGAGGCAAGAAGGTCCCCGAAGGAAAGTTCAGACCGCCAGGGCCCATATGGGTGGGAGACAAAGTGCTTGGTTTCTTTACTCCTTTCCTCTCTGGTTGGTGAGGTAATTCCACGAAGGACCTTGAAACTTCAACAGCTACGGTATGCCTTTCTGTGCCTCTGGTGAGTCACCCCCCCCTTTTTTTCATCCACACACTCACAGATTTGGATGTGTGCTCTTGGACCACCCTTTGTTCAGATGCCTTTCTGGGTCTCTTGGGTTTCCGGTTTCCATCTTGGGAGACTCCTAGCAAAGGTCGGGGACCTAGTTGCTGAAAGTCCTGGTACAAGGCCTTCCAAGACATGGTGGAGCATGCATCCGGCAAGCTCCAGCGGACACAGGGATGGGAGAACGCTCTCTCCTTGCGACTCACATCCTTTGTGCTGATTCCTTTGAACCTCTTGGGGATGCCCAGCAGGGGATCTGGATGGGTTCAGGCCCAGAAACAAATCCAAGAAACCAAGAGCCCATCCCAACTGTCCTTTTACTACAATACTGCTTTTGCAGCCCCAGCACTGGCTCTGCCCCACCTTGCCCCAGCTGACTCTTTCATCTGGTGGACAAGTACAGGGAAACTTCACGATATAAGCCGGGGGATGTGAAACTTGGCCAGAAGGTGACTCCCTAGCCCCTAACAGCCTTTTGCAGCTTGATTTGTACCTAAGAAATGACAAATACCTTGAAATCCCATATATTCAGGTCTTTTATGAGTTAGCTCGCCACCCAGATGTTCTTTCTTCCTGGCGCATTTTTGTGTTGGCTCCCTAGACCCCATTGCCTATAGGCTCCTCAGAGGATACTGACCCTGCCGATTTAGCCGCCCCTCCCTTGAAAGTTTTTTTCACCTCCTTCATACGCTCCTATTCCTTCTACAACTCTGATTCCTGTATTCCCTCTAACTCAAATGCTGACCCAGCTGGTTTAACTACTTCTGTCTCTCTTGTAATCTGCTTTTACTACTCCACTCTGTCAGTTGCCCTTCCTTCTTGCCCTTTACCTTTACCTGTTGGAGGAGGGGCTGGCCTCTACGGCTGTGGCGCCTAACCCTGGCCTTCAGTCTTTCTCTTTTTTCTTTGGAGGAGGGGCTGGTGCCAAAGGCGATGGCACCTGTCCCAAGCCTCCAGCCTTCTCGCCCCCTTCTCCCACTGCTTAATAACTTTATCCCCTGGTGGCAGCCCTACTAGCTGCAGCAAGTCATCACCCTCCAGTGTGTATTGGGAAGCCCATTCAGGTTTCCACATAACTTAATAGGTTTCTTCTCAGGGGGTAGCTGAAAAGAAAAGATATCAAAGTTCTTGTTTATTGCTTTTTTTGGATAAATCTCTCTCAAGTTATATCTAAACTGGGACTATATCAACCTTCTCAGACAAAAGTAAAGGGATCATGTAAACTAAATCCCGGTAACTAACTACAAAAAGGTCAATAGTAATTTTAATCTGTTTTACCAACCAAACTTGCAAGTGCTCTAATAAAATTTTACTTCCAACATTACCATGTGTTAACTTTAGTGCTAAATAACACCAATTTGTTATATCAGGCTAGCTAAAGTTATAAACAAAATGTTAAATTACCTGTTGGGTCTAACTAGCACCCTCTTATGAAAAAGGTAAAGCTTTGAATACTAAACTCCCTGCCTTACATGATAAGGTTTAAAAAGTGACCATTCCCACCTGGTTAAGTCACTTTTACTAAGCCTAGTACTTCTCCTGCTGGACAGGTAAAATACTGAATACTCTGTGTGAGCACAATAAGGATGGGAACTGATCACTCTCACCTAATTGTCCACATCTTGCAACTAAGATTACAATTTAGTAATTCATAAGAGTTTTCAACAACTTTGCCTGTTCATAATTATAAATAAGTAGACACAAATCCTTACACATCCATGTGGTCTGTTCACTTCAAAGAATTTTACATCAAACTCTTAACAAACAGAAATAATAAAAATGTAGCCTATTAAAAAGAACTTTTGAGGTTTTTTTTTCTAGCTAAAACACTAGAAAAACATCAGGGTACCAACATGGAGGGCTGCAGAACCAGAGGGCTAAAGAGGCACCCCAATTGGCGGTCACCATTAGTGATATAAAACTCCAACTGCCCATCAAACACCAAGAACAAGCCAGCTAAGGGTATGGTGCCCTTTGCTTATGGGTACAGTCTGTGGGGGCACTGAAAGCATAGTTGCCCCCAAAAGGCCTTAACCTCCTGGACCTTGTCTACTGTGCAGGCCAAAGATCCATTGGGAAGCAGGTGCACTCTCTTCAGAAGAGAGGAGAGAACACTTGGCTCACAAATGGTGGCCGCTTATAGAGGCCTACAAATCTGCTAAACTGCCTGGCACTGGCTCACCATCACCCAACAATCCCCCAGGGAAACAGGGTGCCAGAACCCAAATTAATTAATTAATTAATTAATTTTTTTTTTTTT